>NC_060267.1:181728046-181809802 GCF_021613505.1 Equus quagga | reverse complement strand
CGGCTGCTCCTTCCGCGGCGCCTCCGCGGCCGCGGCGCCTCAGCGAGGCCCTCGGCGGCGGCGCGAGCGCGACCCCAGGGGCGGGCGGCGTCCTCCGGCCGTCCCCGGGCCGCCGGGGGCACTCCCCGGCCTCGCGCGGCCCGCAGGCCCGGCGGGGGTGGAGCGGGAGGGCGGCGGCGTGAGGGGCGGCGCCGGCGTCAGCCCGGGCTCGGGACGCTGAGGCGAGCAGGCAGGGCTGCGGGCTCCGGCGGCGCTCAGCCCCGGGCCATGTCGGCCGTCCTGGCGGAAGCCCGCTCCGGGGGAGGGGAACGCCGGCTCGCCCTCCCCTCAGGGAGCCTCCCCGCGGGCGGGCGGGCTTGGCCTCCCCTCGCGGCTCCTGAGTGAGGGGCGACGGCCGGCGGGCCGGCGAGCGGAGGCGCTCCGGCGCGTGAGGCGGCTGCTCCGGCTCCCCCTCGGTGCGCCCGGTCCGCAGACCCCGGAGAAACTGAGACTCAAACTGCTGAAGCGGCGGCTGCAGCTCCCGCCCCTCGGCCAAGATGGGGCTGAAATGGCCGCGCCAGGGATGCTGGGAGGAGCAGCAGCGCCGCTGCCGCCGCCGCTGCCGACTAAAATGCCGCCGCTGCCGCAGCCGCCGCCAGCGCCGCAGCCGCCGCCGTTCCGTGACGCACCGGCGTCGTGACGTCACCGCCCCGCCCCCTCCGGTTTCCTGCGGAGTTTCGCGTGGAGGCTGGCGGGGGGAGGCGGTGGGCGGGGCTAGAGGTTAAAAAGGGGGGCGGTTTTTTAATTTAAAAATTTTTAAATTTAAATTTTGCTCTGTGGGTGTTTAAGAGGTGAAGAGCTAAAGACGCAAAGCCCCAGCCTAGGGCAGCTTACGACCACGCCAGTCGGGTGTTTTTCTACGGTTTGTTCCGAGACACTGGAAGGCTGGAGGTCATGTGCTGTGTCTAATGTTTAGCAAAATCTTAGCGAAACAAGGGCGGTAGGCATGGGGGTTGGGGGGTTTAGATACGAGAAAGAGGGAGACGGCTGGAAGAGCTGAATCACTTAAAAAGTCTTTCCTGAAAAGAAAGGTTGACCGCTGTAGTCAGAGGAGTGAAATGTTGAGAGAAACAGGGATGATTAACCACGAACAGCAAGCCAGATTGAGTCAGAAAAATGATCTCTCAGCCTGAAATTCTGTCTCCAACAATGGCATCAGGAGATGGTTACTTGCCCAGGGTGAGGTCAGTTTAAAAAAAGATTAGAGGTTACCAGTTTAAACTCCTGAGACTGTTTTTACTTTCAGCACGAAATCAGCTTATGAGCTCCATAAATGTAGAACCTACTGCGTTAAATAGTTATATTTCTTTCTTTGTTTATTGTGAAACTCTTGGTCGGAGCCAGAGTTATATGGCTTGGATTGGGCCACGAACAACCAGAACAAGTCAGAAAGCACCCTTTCTTGTCCCACTACAGAGAGCTGCTGTGAAAGTACTGGCGAATTTATCATCTGTTGGCTACTTGCTGACAAAAGAAAATGATCAGGCCATTCTTTTAAACAGTTAAAAAAAAATGGGGAAGGCAGCTCTTGAATTTTGAAGTGCTAATACATCATTTAGGTAGAATCTAGGAAGTCTTACTGGAAGTCACAATTTCATATCTATTCCAGCCTTAGCAGTCGCATCATGGTGACTGACAAATCAGTTAATCGTTATTCTCAGTTCTCTAATCTTTGAAGACTAGAAATACTTTTTATCCTAAAGGATGTTTTGAGAATTAAAATTTACAGAGAATTTTTTCAGTACTTAGTTGTAAATAATACACAGAGCTGTGTCTTTTAACCTTAGTAGAAACCGCGTCCTCCAAACCCAAGTGACTGAGGTCAGGATGTGAAATAAGACCGCATAATAATACCCCTGTTTCTTAAGGGGGTGGGAGAGAGTAAAGGAACAAAGTGTAACATTATGCTGCTATTGTGGCAGAGAAAGCTAACGGAATGTTTCATTTCTAAGTCTGTCATTTCAGTAATTGTTAGAGACAGTTTTCCATCAATAAGTTAGATCAACTGGTTAAATCCAATAAGAATTTAGGAAAGCTTAATTTAATTTTGGATTGATTTACCAGATTGTTGAAAGTCGTGATCAGTGGGTGATGGTGAGTGTGCGGCTTTTGGAAAAATGACTATTGTATGCCTGCTTGTCCCATTACATTATCTTATTACGTAACCTTCTTGATTACTTGTTATGATACTCTTAAATCACACACTTAAAGGAGAAATCTTAATCTGTAATACAATTTCTGGTTAAAGAACCTTTAGAGGATTTATTATAAAATGAAAGTGATGATAAAGATAATTTAGAAGAGATCAAGAAGTGGCCTATGTTTCTGGTAAGGATGGAGTTAAAGATATTAAAAGACGTCTTAGCCAAAAATAAGATTTATAAAGTTAAAATGTTTTGTTTACATGTTTAAGGATTTATGCGTGTTTAAACTAATAAAATAGTTCTCGAAGTAAATTTTCCAAAAGTTTAAAGGCCCTAGCTTCTTTTATACATTTACTCTTTAAAAATGCAGAGGATTTATCACATAAAACTGCTATGAAGAAGTGATAAGAATTCTGGTTGTTGCAAATAGGTTTGACATCATTTAACAGAGGATAAAAAATCATGTAACTATCATCAAACTACGAAAAGCTATGTAATTCATGGTTGGTCCACAAAGGATTAAAACCTTTCTCATAACTAATTAAAATGATAAAAAGCAGGATATTCATGCAAGTACGCATGCTCCATGCATGGAGACTTGAGAATAACGTGGTAGCCTAACTCACTGGAGCTGGGGAGATTCCTGGAGTCCCAAACCTTGACACTCACATCTTAATGTAGCTATCCTGGTTCCATGTCTGCACCCAGAAACCATGGTGGAAACTGTGGGAATCTTTGATTCCTGTCCCCAGAACCCCCAATTTGGCTATCCTACAGCCGGTACTTCCCTCAAAGACTTAATTTGAAGCAACGTATAGGAAGTACATTTAGGAAGAACAATGCAAAGGGAAAAATGGCTTAGAAACTAAGGACTGTTTTCACTGATGAAAAAAAAACTCAAAACCCAACTACTGCAGCAAGATCTTTTCGTCATTTGAGAGCATCATACCCCCAAATTCTACTAGGTTATTATCCAACCTTGTTAGTACCACATGGTAAATTATTTTACACTCACAAGATCCTGGAGTGTAAACTGCAGATACTCAAGAAAACCTGACTTTTTGTTTTTCATTGAATGCATATTATATTTAAAATAGTAATGGTATATTAATCTAAACACTCTAGGATAGAGAAAAGAAAATCATACTTTCAGTAAAAACTAAACAACTCCCCAGGCTAAGAGAAGTAACCCTTTAGAATGAATACTCTCAGTCAGTGACATTTATTGAGCACTCCCTGTGTGCATTAGGAATTGGACAGCCTGGATCCCAGCCAACAAGTTTTTCCGGGATTTAGAAATAGCTTATGTTTACTTTCTATGTTTTTATCACCAAATTGTTAGAAAATACAAAACGGAGGACTAGTTTTCAGGTTCCAAAAAGCTTTTGCTGGAAAGAAATATTAATTGTTTAAACAAGTAGTACTTGCTTCATTGCTATGATTTTCCTGGTCTTCCATTTCTGGAACAATATCTTATTAATAACCTCTTGCAGTGAGGCCATTGTGTAATATTATCCAAAAAGGAAAAAAATGCAATGAAAGAGGACTAAGGCTAATGAAATTCCATGAATACTTTTATAAAGGAAAACATAATCTGATTGAGATGCACAAACTTTACTTGAGAATGAAGCGTGTAAAACTTTCATGTTTAAGAAAAGTTTTATTAGATACTCTTGTAGAGTTTGATATACTGTGAAACAATGACTTTTTTTTAATAGTGAAGATTTCCTTGAGTCCCAAAGACCTTTGAAGTTTGGGCAAAACATGGCAATTTGGTAGAAGAAAAAGGTGCGTTTTGAACTAATAATAAATATCCTAGTAAAGCCTATTTTCTTTTCTTATGAAACAATTTAGAATATAAAATGTTAGTTCTGTGGTTCTGAAATCTGGCTTAAAGGCTGTAATATAAGGCAACTTCAATAGAAAATCTGCTAATGCCTGTATTCCTTTTCTTTTTTTCTTACATTATATGTGACCACTTGGGATAAAATTGAAGAAATCTACATTGCCTAATTGGAGAAAACTTGAGATCAAGAATAAGCTTCAGGGGCTGGCTCTGTAGCCAAGTGGTTAAGTTCGCACACTTGGCTTTGGCGGCCCAGGGTTTCACTGGTTGACATCCTGGGCCCGGACATGGCACCGCTCGTCCGGCCATGCTGAGGCGGTGTCCCACATACCATAACTAGAAGGACCCACAACTAAAAATATATAACTATGTACTGGGGGAATTTGGGGAAAAGAAAAAAAAAAAAAGGGAAGATTGGCAACAGTTGTTAGCTCAGGTGCCAATCTTTAAAGAAAAAAAAAAGAGTAAGCTCCAGTTTTGCTATAAACTTTTGTGGCTGCTGACAAATCTATTAATCTCTCAGTTTCCCCATTACTGAAAAGAGCAACGTTGTGATGAAGAGATGTTAAACTACCAATCCCGCTGGTCAAGTGGATGGGGAAACATAAGGTGTGGCAGTGTTCTGGCATCTTTGGAAGAAAAGATAGCAACTCAATGTGATACTATTGGCAGTAATATTTTCAGTACCCTTTGTTAATTAAAAAAGAAAGCTCCTAGGTATACATGATTTTAAGAAGAAGCCATAGTCTGTCACAGATGGGTTAGTTATTTATAGACATTTAATGGCATCTCCTTTGGTCAGGTGAATCATCACCATCTATTCTGTGTTTCTTGTATATATGAATTTTGTGTACGCACAGGTGTGATTGTATATCACTTCAAGTGGTAATATACCTGTAATTTTAAGTTGTAACTTTAACACTCACAAAAGAACATTGAAAGACATCGCCAATTTGTAGACTTCTGGGTTGCAGTTCCATATGTATGTTCCTATTATTAGCTTATAAAGTTTTAAAAAATATATTTGAGTGTAGAAACTTATATAAAGTGGCTTTAGACATGAAGGATGTCTAAGTGTTCTTGACTGACAATCTGAATGTCGTTCTAACCTGGCTAATTGTACTACTTTTAATTCATAGGAACCAAAGGTTGAAAGGCACAGATAGAATCTTGACTACTTTGTATTCTCAGTTATGTTTTAATTCCAAAATAACTAGCTCTTTAGTCACTGGAAACAAAACACTTTTAGCATTTAACGTTAGAATACTTGAAATCCTACTTTGACAGCGTTCATACTCATTAAAAGCTCAACCCATGATCCATGTTTGCACAAGGATTTGGGTGTTACTTAAAATGGCCGTGTAATGAGCTGCTCTCTGCAAATTAATACTCACACCCCTCCCTCATCTGTAACCTGAGGTCTTTGGACAGGAGGGAAGCTAGTAAGAAATAAAGAAATAGGGAGAAAATGCAAAATCAAGGTGAAATGTTAAGCATAGGGTCATTCCAGTTGTGGCCATCAAATCCCTAATGAATAATCATAACGGTATTATTATGACACTCATTTTGTGGCATTTACCTGTTTTTAAACTAAATTGGCCAGATACAAATATATTTTTGTCTTCAAATATTTAGAATATGTTCTCTATCTTCACCCCATTTTTTCTAGATTTTGATACTAATCTTTCTTTTTTGCATATTGCATATGTTTATTCAACAACTGATCTAATTCTAGATTTTTAGTTTATAAATATTTCATTCTTACTTGTTTTATGGATACTCCATCAATACAATGGTTCTACACTCTATGGAATCATAGAGGGGTTGAAAAAATCAACCCCTCCTACAAAAATGTATATTTTCAAGAAAGATAAATTATGTGGTGATGATTCAGTCACATTATTCAAATATTCTCCACTGAATTTCTTTAAGCTTAACTACAGTGTTTAAAATAATTTTGCTTATTAATATTTTATTTTGGTGTGAGAAAAAAAATTCTCCTAGCAGGATCAACCTTATGTTTCGAACAAACAGTTCCAAATATCTGCTTGTTCATTCATTCAGCATATATTTAGAAGCCTACTATGTGCTGGCCTCTTTGCTAGACTTGGGGAAAAGAGTTGTAAAATAGACAACAAAAGGAAGCCCTTGTTCTAATAGGTCTTATATTTTAATAGGGGAACAGACACTAAAGAAATAAAGAAATAAATGTGATAATTTCAAATATTCCTAAGTATTAAGAAGAAAGAAAACAGCAGGGGAAGGTGGGGGTGAGGGCACCTCAGGCGTCTGGCAGGTGGGCCTGAGAAAGCGTCTCTGAGCCAAGGGCAAGCTCCTTGTCAGTAGCCAGTAGCTAAGGCAGAGAGACAAGTGCAGACAGTGGCTCTGTGGTAGAGACCCGTGTGTGATGGGGAGGGAGCTGGGGCATCGGAGAGGACATCTGGAGGGAGCAGCGGCAGGCCTTGCGGACCTTGTCAGGACTTGGATTGGATTTTAAGTGTGATGGAAAGCCACAGGAGGGTTGTAAGCAGAGGATTAAGGTAGTCTGATTTACAGTTAAAAAGAAACCTTTTTGTTTTCTTAGCCTCTCACAGTTTTGAACATAAGTATTATGTTTATACAGATCTAAAAAAAAATCTTAGTCAAAGATAAGTTTCTCTTTATAGGGCTATAACATTGTGTCTTACTAAAATGGTAGAAATATTTGACAATCAACATGACATTTCTTATACAGAGATTTAATAACTTGGTTGCTGTCAACTGATTAAATCCCTGTGTGAGAGAGATCTTTTTCTCCATGAAACCCTAACTAACTTAATGGCAGTGATTTTGTTTACTCAAGAAGAACTTGAAATGCCCCACTTAAAAAAATAAAACAACAACTCTGAACAACAGTGAGAAAGGAGACCGTTTTGTGTCAATGTAATTATTAGATAAGTGTGGTGGAATCACCTGACAAGGAGAGCTAATTTTAGGGAGGCTCAGGGCTGAGCCTCGTTTTTCCAATGAGATAAAAATATTCACAGATAAGTCTAGGGACACTTGGATGCGTTCACTTAGTCATGAAAGATCCACAGAGGAGGGCCCTTGATGGGAGAGGTAGGAGGCGAGGCCATACATTCGATATTGGTGGGTTGCCCTTCTTTTAGAGGTTACTTTTTACTTCCTTGTAAGGTACAGTCCAACAGCGGGTGAGTTTTACTCTATTTTATGGGCTATTTCTTCGTTCACAAGAGAATGCTAAGATAGCACTGTGTAGCGAGGTTACGCTCTGGTGCTCTGGGGGTGACAACTGGCCTAGCTCGTTTTTTTAAGCAGTTCCAGGCTGTGTGTGCGAAGGTTAAACTTGTTCTTACCGTGGTGACTCCAAAGCAGTGCCAGCGTGGCTGAGAGCTTCAGCAAGGACAGATGCACAGGCCATTATCCCTGTCTTTGGAGCACACAAAGTTAGTCTATTTTGCTAGTTGAACATGGAAGAAGAAACACCTACGTATTTTTTTGTACCATAGGCCCCAACGTAAGTGTGAGCGGGCTGGTATAAATTCCAAATGAAAAGGAAAAGGAAGTTTGCTTATCTTATCCAGTACTTTTGAAATATATTACTTATTATTTGATGGAATTTGGTCTTTTCTAAAGTATGATTATACAGCATTAAGATTAAGAAGAGGGTAGCATGCCAAGTTTGTTGTGCAAATTCTTTAAAAGGGATGCATGTGTTCCAGTGTCGCGTTTTTGTTAAATATCATTCTGAAACTCTTCAATTATTTTACAGCTTAGTTATGAAGCTTACGAATATTGATCGTATTACTTGACAAGAGCACCCAGGTATGTGTAGAAAAGTATTACCCAAACTTCATAGCCCACCTTGTTAATAACCTTTACTTCTAGTCGACTTCTCTTTTCAAAAACCAAAACTGTTTTAAAGACGAACATTTGTCATCATTTGATGATGTTTTTTAAACGTTACATATGGTGGAATATCAAGTTAAACATTAAACAAAACTATGTCTCATCTTTGAAAGCAAATTACGTGTATGCATAGGGAACAAATTTTGGGGAAAACGCATCAGAATTTAAGTACTGACTATCTCTGGGTGATGAGACTGTAGGCTTTTTTTGGTTAGTTTTTAAAATATTTTCCAAATTTTCTACAATGGTCACATATGATTTTTATCTGAATGTATTACTTTTATATATAAAAAATGTACCTACACACACCACCTAAGCCAAGAGTAACTTTGTAAAGATATAACAACAGACGAGACTACATTTTAGTTATTGATAGATGGCAATTGGTAATTGCTATCCAAAGATGAATTGCCCCTCAGAAGTAGTGTATATTTGAATGCCGTCAAAAGATAATATTAAGAATGATTAACACTTTTTCAGTTGAATCAAATTAATGCAAAAACACTTTAAAGAGTTAACTTATGAAATCAAAAAGGAATTAAGAGGATGTAAGGGAGAGAACATTAAACTATGAGAAGTAGGTTTGCAAGAAAACGGGGTGTCAGGAAACCCTGGTGCAGTCTCTGCAGCATTCTGTCCAGCTGTGGGTCCTTGAACAGGGCGTAACCTCTCTGGGTTTCGTATTCTTTATCTGTAAAGTAAGAGTTTTGGTTCTAAGATTTTATGAATCTAGACTCCCAAAGGACAGATCCAAGTGTGAAGTCTTGATTTTGTGTGCAACACCGAACGTATAAATGGGTTCACAAGATGTTTGTGCTGCAGCTTTGAGTACATGCAAATGTGCTAGTTCTTGCCTGATCCCCCAAGGTCCCTCCTGCCTTTGGACCTTTGCACTTACTGTGCCTTCTGCTTATTCCCTGAAATGTTTGCTTGTTTAATTCCCTTACCTCCTTCAGGTCTTTGCTCAAATGTCTCCTTTTAGTGAGGCCTGCTCTGACTACACTGTTGAAGACTGCCAGCCTATCCCAGTGCCATCCCTCTTTCCTGCTTTGTTTTTCTCTGTAGCACTTACTGCCTTTTAATATACTATGTTCTTTACTTACCTTCTTTGTTGTCTGTCTTTCCACACTAAAATGGATGGCTCCAAGGAGAGCAAGGGCTTCCATCTGTCTTGTTCTTTCTTGTGTTCCCAAGGTCTATAATAGAACCTGGCACATATTAGAGTCTCAATATTGTATAAATAAATGAATTTCCCATTTTTACAACATCCTACAACATGTTCATTCAGTATTATGAAAGTGAAGCAGTAAACGTGCCTAAAATTGTGGCATGTTGGTACAGTGGGAAATGCCCTGCCCAAAAGGGTACTTTTATAAACATGCATCTTTAAGAGGAAAAAAAAGAAATCATTTATTAGACAAAGATCTTTTTTAACCTTTCTTTTTTCGGGGGTGGAGGGGATGATTAGCCCTGAGCTGACATCTGCTGCCAATCCTCCTCTTTTTACTGAGGAAGACGGGCCCTGAGCTGACATTCATTCCCATCTTCCTCTACTTTATATGTGGGATGCCTGCCACAGCATGGCTTGCTAAGTGGTGCCATGTCCACACCCAGGATCCAAACTGGTGAACCCCGGGCTGCTGAGCAGAATGTGGGAACTTAACTGCTGTGCCACTGGGCCGGCCCCTTTTTTAACCTTTTTATTGAAGCAATTTTATTCTTTGCAGAAATTTCAAAATATATGCAAGCTATATATTGGATCATATGTGGAAGTCTTTGAGAATATAACATCTTTAGTATTCTGCAGAAAACATAAGATTGAAATTTTGATCAAGTATACACATTCCTTTGACACTAAGCCATTCTTCTTTTTTTTTTTTGTGGAAGATTAGCCCTGAGCTAACATCTGCTGCCAATCCTCCTCTTTTTGCTAAGGAAGACTGGCCCTGAGCTGGTATCCGTGCCCATCTTCCTCTACTTTATATGTGGGATGCCCGCCACAGCATGGCTTGCCATGCAGTGTGTAGGTCTGTGCCCGGGATCTGAACTGGTGAACCCCTGGCCGCTGAAGTGGACCGTGCAAACTTAACCTCTTCGCCTCTGGGCCAGCCCCCAACACTAGCCATTCTTAATCATATTTGATTTAGGGTACGTTAAATATTTTTAGTATTTGGTATAGTATTCTAGTTTAAATAACATTTCCTTTACATAAGAAAATTTAATCAGTAGAGCCACTCCAGGAGTAAAAAGTTCTCATCGTTGAGTTTTTTAAAAGTAGGTCTATAGATATGTCACTATAGTAACAAACTATTGGGAAAAGAAGCTCTATTTTGCATTCATAGTGTCTAAATGCTATGGATTAATGAATACCTAGGCTAAAAAAAAATGTCTTTTATAGACTCCTTGGGATTTGTTTTCTTCATCTGTTTGGTTTGGCTGCTCTCATTTACATACTTGTTCTCATTAGGGTTTGAATTTCAGAGCTGGCCTCACTCTGTAATGGGAACAAATGTCTTGCCATGTGATACTAACTTTCCATTACATCCTGAAGCATTTGCAGTCCCAGAGGCAAAGGATTTATGGTTGGTGCATGAGAGATGGAACCACCATGTAAAAGAGGCCAAATTTGAAAACATATTTTTTCTTGGTGCCAATATAGTTTCAAGATAATGAGAACTCAGAATAATCAGCTAATGACCAAAAATGAATCATTATTAAAACACGTTTTTTTGGCATAAAATAACTATTGTTTCTAGTTGGTTGATAATTTTCATAGTAACCATGACATTTGGTGCATTCTAAACACCTTTCATCAGAAGCCCTCAGACCCCTTTGCAGCAGCTCATTATACTCTGAAAGAGTTCTGAGAATAATACACAAGTTTTGCTGATATTCTGTAGCAGTGTAGAGAGCAGCATGCAGGAAGTACATAAAATACACTACAAGATTTCTCAATAATTCTCCAGCCAAGTAGGAAACTGAGTAGATGCAGCACGAGAAATTCAGAAGTACTGAAAGTCAATCCCCAAGTTAGTTTGGTCAGAATTTCAAACTTGTTTTATTCTTTAAAAAAAAAAAAAGAATTGTGGAGTGGAGACTATTTCAATAGCAGGGCCATTATTAACATCCATAAAAATAACATGGCACCATATTTCCAAGGAATTCTGTATAATTCCCAACTTTTCCTTATTCCTCACTGTGTGCTATGAGATTTTTTGGTGAAAGTCTTATTTTAGTTTCGACTGGAAAGTCGAGGGAACACAGTATAAAGAATAGCAGTCAATAACTGTAAGACTTCATCACGGATCTGTTCATGTCTCTGGCCATACCCTGCATTCATGTAACACTTTATGGTTGTCAAACCCCCGCCATGCATCCTCTCATTTGACCCTTACAACCCTGTATCTGTGTGCCCTTGGACAAGTCACTCAGCCCATGACTGTAGTTCCCATTTGGTAAGCTGCATTTAATAGATGCCCTCCCCTAAATCTATAGGAATGCTTCAAATTATAATAGAATAGTCCAATACATTATGAACTCTTTAAATGAAAAGTATTTTTATAAATGTAAGATGTTATTCATCTAATTTGGGAAACTGAAACTTAGAGAGACCAAGTGAGACCAAGAGACTAAGTATTTAATCACATTGGTCCCAAGAACCAAAGATTAAAAGGTTTGTATTTTGTAGCTCAGATAAAAATCATGAGATTTTATCACAAAGGAGAAAATATTGCCTCTTAAGCAGATAACAGTACTCTCTAAAAAATATAAACAAATATTCATTCTGAACCATTAGCTCCCTAATTTTATTTAAATGCATCAAACTAAATACTATTTCATCCATTACTGATCAACAGTCAGCCTACATACGACAACTGATGACAAAACCGATTTGTTTGAAAAGATACCCAATTTGGGGGCAATTAATCCCGTAATTATTATGAATACGTAAACTGAAAGGAGAACTAGGTAATATTTTTGATAGAAATACTATTTTACAAATATATATAACCAGAATAATATTTCATAAGCAATAGTTAAGGTGGTCATCTGCTATAGCCTTGTCATATAGCTTACATATTAGAATAAAACCTTAAGAACATTGGCTATTTTATGATGTCTCAATTTGAGTGAAATGATATTCTCTAGCTTCCAAATTATTGTTCTTTTTAAAAATACATTACCCCAATCTATGTGATTGAAAGATTATTTGTGTTTGCTAAACATTGCTAACATCAGAAAATGACCATTTTAGATTATTTTATTAAGAAATTTTTATAATGGGGAATTCAAAATATACGTAAAAGTGGAGAGAACTGTATAGTGAATGGCAATACCTACATATTCAGCTGGGTTCCTAGAAAATGTAGAGAAAGTGAGTAGCAGAGAGATGGAAAAGAACAAGTGAGTAGCATGTGCAGTGTGTGGACACTTGAATGTATCTCCCTTTAATCTCTACGACAACTCTATGGGACAAGCATTATCATCTCCAGTGTAGAGATGAAGAAACAGCCTCAGAGAGACTGAGGACTTCCTCAAGAGTTTAGAATCAGAGCCACATTTGAATTGGATCTGATGCTCCCTGGGGCCATGTTCTCTCTTTTTCTCCATTTTATAACTTATGAACCACCAGATTAGGTGTCCCCAAACTTGTGAAGAGGAACTACTTTCTGGGTTTTGGTTTTGTTTTGAGATCTCATGATGGTGAAAGGAGAGGCCAAGAGAAAGGGGTTGAACCTGTTATGGATGAATTTGAGGAGCAGGGCTGCTGACAGTGAGATTCTTGAGTGGGGGAGGAAGTGGGCAGGAAGTGGGCACTTACATGCCCTGAGAAAGGAGGAGGAGGGGGCTGGCACGGGCTTTGGGTGCACCAGTTACTTAGTCTGGGGCGTCGGGAACCGCTGCTGTGGTTGGAGAAGCCTCTCTGGAGGACTTTCTGTTTGCTGATATTAAGGAGTGGAGCTTTTATAACACAAGATGAAGAATTTCATTTTTCTATTGTTAAAAAAAAAAAACAACTGGAGGTGGTGGTCTGTCATTCTATTTCAATTAAAATAAAGATGCATCTTTAGCTGGAATGTATGTGTAACTGTCTTGGAATTGGACTCTCCAGGGTCAGGCTCTCTCCACACAGCAGACCAGCAAATTCCCGGGATAGCAGGCAATGTTTTCAGCAGGCTGCTGCTGCTTCCTGTTCCAGGGAAGAGGAGACTTTGGTTCTAGTCCCAGCTCCGCAACTGGCAAGTCATCTCACTTCTCTGTGCCTCTGTTTTTCCTCCTCCAAAAAATAAGGAGGCTGGACGGGACAATTCCTTGAGCCCCTCCCAGCCCTTCCGCTCTGTGGTTCCATGAGAAGAAAAGAAATCACAGCTTATCCCTTAGGGCCTCTGGAGGAATAAAGCCAAAACATTTACCTTCCATGGCAAAACTCTGTCTACTGTACAAATTTTCAAAGATTTAAACTCAATTAGTCCTGTAGATTTGCTGGGAAGCAGGTCAGCTGACATTTCCATACACTTATTTGGATGTGTTTTAGCATCGTTAGAAAATTTTTCTCTAGTCTGAAACTTCGCTGGGAGCTGATTCAATTTTTTTTTTACGTCTCAGTTTAAAATTTAAAGTAATTGACTTGTTTTGGGCGTCCTATTTAGGGTGTTTTTTAAATCTCAAATAATTTTGTCAAACACTCAAAATTACACTCCACCCTCAGAAATTATTTTAGGGACAATTGCTTGCTATATGAAATGGAATAGATAAAAATCTAAATGTTATAATATTTCAGTTATTCAAATGTATACACCTTAATGATGAATATGTGCTAAATGGAAACATTTTACTATAATAATACTTTATGTGTTTCTACTGCATGAGTTTCATTAGTTCACGAATGGGTGGATAATCTTGGTAAGAAAACAAAAAGATTTTCCATTGTTTGAAAATATAGATTCATCTTCTTTTGGAGTTGTCGCTTGCTCAGCACACATGTGTTGAGTTCCTGCTAACTTGACCAGCACTGCCTGCTTGCTAAGGTTACAAAGGTGAGTAAGATATGCTCCTTGTCCCTGGAAAGCCAAAGCTAGTAGATGCTTGTAGTTTGTCTGGAAAAAAGAGAGCTTGTAAAGTGTTCTACTATATTACCTCGTTTGAACCAGAGAGGTGGTATTATTATCTTCTTTATTTTACTCATGAGGAAACTGAGTCTCATAGAGGTTAAGTTACTGGAATGGTCAACTTGTTACTTGCTCAGAGTCTGTTGTCCTATTTAACAAAGGCTGGGACCGTGTCTGTCCTCCTCATTCTGTTGCCTCAGTGCCTAGGACAGTACCTGGACATAAAAGGTGCACAAGACACATTTGATGGGTTAATAAATATGGGATTATTCGTGCAGCCAGCACATTGGATCACAGATAGGCTTCAGGACTGTTAGTCTTCTCACTCTTCAAGCAAGTGCTCTTTCACTATGCCCTGCTGCGTCTTTAATTATATCTGTTTAGTATTAATAGAATCGATGCTTGAGGTCTGGAAAAAGAATTATGTGCTACCTAATTTTTTAAATAAGAGAAGAGATTGCCTTTGAAAAGTAGAAGCTGAACACCCTTGCAAAAACAACAGGATAAATCCCCTTGAACTCGGACCTTGAAACTCAACTATCAAACTATTCATTTCTTTATGAAGAAACAATTATGTCATATGTTTCAAGCTTTCCCGTTGTTTAATGATTTGAAGTCATTTCGAATTAGCTATTAGAAGACATGGCAGCGAGTTTGAGGGTCTAGTGGTACTTTGTGCGCTTTGTTAATAATTTGGATGCTATTTATGAAGCTTAGTTTATGGCTGATGCTAAGATACAGCATTATTAGCACTTAAGGGTATAAGAATGGAATTCAAAATGACCTTGGCAAAACTGAGAGCTGTTAATCCTAAGTAGGAACACCTGTAGGCAGGAGAGACAAATGTACCTTAACTGCAAGATGCAACTGTGGCAGAAAGGGATTCAGAATCCAAATGCAGGAATCACAAAGTAGTTCTTGTATTGCGTTCTCCAGACTATTACTGGATTACTCTGGTCAGCCTTGGGCCTACCTGTTTAAGAGATTTGTAACAAATTGTGTGAGAGGCAGAGGATATAGAAAATAGGTGAAGGTTGGAAATTTGGGAATGGGAAAACATAGAAAGCAAGTTGAGCTTCAGTCATGTAAGGTCTCAAAAGTTTCTACCTCTCATACACCCTTTCCCAGAAGCTACTCCAGGATGTGCCCCACCAAAATGAAGGAAAGAAGCAAGAGAAAGGAAGACAATGGATACAGGATACAGGCAAAGGGAGCTCCCAGGAGAAAGGGAAGGGAGAGCCTGGGTGGTGAGTGTGCACCTGGTGTCCAGGACCATCTGTCTGGTCCACACATGTCACAAGATGTGAGGAAAGACTTCTGTAAGAAGATGAAAATGAAAGAATTCCTGATATGTTTGAGCATTTTAAGAAAAAGGTTAAACAAATTGTTGGAGAGTTTGGGGTTAAAGTAATGATAGTATGCAGACTATTTGACAAAACAAAACCAACTCCAAGGAAACAAAAGTTTGAGCCAAAAAGAAAAGAATTCCAGTCTACATATGATAGAACTTAGCTCTTATAACCTTTCTGCGTCTACTATAAAATAGACACCAAGTATTAATCCAAACAGACATGACCTAATGGTATTGAGTGGACCAAGAGATGGGAAGGGGGATTGCGTGATGGGCAGGGAGCAGGTGGGGAAAGAAAGCTATGCTCTTACATGAGAAGTCATGGAAAATGCCTACACCTGAAAAATCAGATTAGCAATATAAACAAATGTAGCACACTTAAAGTTGTGAAAGTAAACACCAAAAACGTCAATCAACCAACTCATGGAACAAATGAAATAAAATAGCCAGAAACGCTGAATATGGCTGTTTGAAGTGGGGAGAAAGATGCTGGGGGGAGGCATGAGGGACTGTTATTTTCACGAAAAAAAATATAAGCTGGATCCTATAAACTATGTGCATGTATAACTTTGATTAAAATAAACAAAACAGTTTAACTACACAAAAATACAGTTAAGAGGTGATCTAATAATATCCAAATGTGGGGAAATTTGTCTTTTCTCAGGGTGATAATTCACTGCTTGTTGCATTTATGAAGTTTGGGTTAATGTTGTGTTCTGGTAAGGGTTGTTCCATCCCAGTTTCTAAACAGATGAGGCGTTTCCTTTCCTGAGCTGTGTGGGACTAATGATGCACACTCAGCCGTCTGGCATGGCTTACGTGCAGTTATGGAGAAAGGCTCTGGCTCAGCTTCTGGGTTCCTTGGAACTCTGGGGGCCTCTGGCGGAGGTGTGGGCTGAAGGAGAGAGCACTAGCTTTGTAGACCGATAGACCTAAGGCCAAAGTCCAGCTCAATCGTATGTTCTTCATGTGACCACAGAAAAGTTGCCTAGCCTCTCTGAACCATAATTTCCTGATCTGTAAAATGGGGCTATATGATACCCACCTCATAGCAGTGCTGAGTGATTCAATGAAATTATGCTTATAAAGCACTTGGCAAATGTTCAAAAAATATCAGTTCCCTCCCTTCTGAGGTAGGAACCTCGTCACAGGTTCACAACAGTAATCATTTGAGTCATATTATGATGGTGCTTATTCAACTCTATAATAGAATCAGGTGCAGAATTAAAATACGTATTTAAATATATGCTTGTTTTACCTTTTACATGATGCAAAACAACCAGTTCTCCCATCCTAGATGCATATGCTTTAAAAGATAATTGATTTGCTCAAATTAGATAGCTGTTTTGATGTCTTGTAGACACAACTTGAGTGTTCATGTGTTACGTGTGGCCTGGTACCGTGAGAAGACTTCAGAAATGCTCACGGCCTGTACGTGATGGAATAGTCAAAACATGCCCATCCAACCAGTCTCCCGACTTGCTATGTAACCCCTTGAGACCCTGTGAATCATAGTTTATAAACAACTATTCATAGATACAGGTATTTCCCCTGGGGTATTATTTATGCAAGGCTGCTGGGAGCAACTTTTTTTGCCTTGCTAAGTGTTAACGCCAGCACCTGGCCCACAAAGGCAGCGCTGTGGAGGAGGCAGAAGGATCCATTTTGGAAGAGGGGCTGAAGAGGCCCCTTAGCGAGCGGCGCCAGGAACAGTCAGCCTTTGAAGAAAAGTCTTCCTAAGGAACAAGGACCAGGTGGCCCTGTGGTCCTCCGTGGTTCATGAAGAGCAAGCTGCCACTTACTCAGCTTTGGGATTCTGCCCAAAATGGATTTCCACATGAAAGATTAAAAACAAACGAAAACAAAAACAAAAATGACAAATTGATCTCTGTGTTGCTGCCTTTCCAGTCTGCTCAGATGTGAACCCTTCAGTGCCCATCCCAGGAGTGCCTATTTTCACACTGGAATTCTTTCACTCAATAAAAATATTTTCAAAATCTTACATATTTAAAAAAATGCAGCCAGTAACCATTTTTGTGTTTTGAACTGGCTCACAGTAAAATAGATTTCTCACCTTTGATCTAGGTGAAAGAGCATTGAGTTCCTACTTGTATTATTCCATTTTCTCTATCTCAAACAGGAACAAAAATCCTTCCATTCACTCATCAGTTGAATTCATCAGTTCCTTGACTTGAGCAGCTGCTGGACACTGGGGATCCCAGATGACTGTGACAGAACAGCTGGCCCGGAGGAGCTCATTTTCTAGTTAAGGATGATGGTGGAGGGAGAGGAACCTAAATTTTGAAATAGGCAATGATGATAGCATGACAATAAAATTACGTATAAAGGTTAAGATAGCACAATCGCTAGTAAAGACAACCCTGGGCTTTCCAGAAAGGCTTCCACAGACAAGGTGAAGTTTTGGTTTGGTTTTGAAGGCCTGGTGAGGGTTTGCCAGTCAGGCAAAGGGGACACGGATGATATTCGTGAAGGATAGCAAAGGAATGGTATAGGGTAAAGGAATAGAGTTTAGAACCAAACACTATGTTTGGGGAATGGCATGAGGCTCTGTGCGGCTCGGGTAAGGAGTAACTATGGGAAGGTGGGAGGTGAGAAACAAGAGGTGGAACATCTCTGAGATAGGTAACAGGAGTGACAGGCTCCAGGTGGCATTGTCAAAAGAACACTGCCGACAGTGAGATGGGCCTGAGTGAGGTGAGGCGCTAGTCAGGAACGGTCCAGCTGAGAGAGATGGAGTTCCTGAACAATGGCAATAAGCATGTCGAGGAGGAGGTGATAAGTAATCAGAAGTCATTTAAAAAGGTGAAGTACTATTTACTATCGTAAAAAGATATTAATTATTGCTATTATTATCTGTCCTAACTTGGAATCTTAGCCCCAGCGTAGCAAATATTTCCTGTGGCCAATCTAACGCACAATGCCATCTACAGTAGGTGTGTGCAACCATCAACAGTTCTCTCCTGACTTCCCCGAATTTATTATGAAGCCTATTTGTGGAAAAAGCTCGTTTTAGCTTCTTTAAACATCGTAAAATAAACTTGATTGCCCCTTTGATTTTCTTTAAGTATCCTGCAGAAGACCATTAACTTTGTTTCCAGCATGAAAGATAATGTCAATACAAATTTTGTGGAATTGGTAAAGTGGTGAAATTTAAGGATGTGGCTGAAGATGCCTGTGATTTCATAGCCTTTTCACTTAGATGAGTGAATTGATGGCTTTGCCACAGCATCTTCGGCATTCCAGGCTTATGATCAAATGGACTCCTGCTCACGTTTCTTTTAACCTTCATTCGAAGGACTTGAGCGGCACTCGTAATTAGATATGTAAACATTTGTAAATATACCTTGGATTTGACAATGATTCAATTCAACATTTTGACCAAATACCTATGCTAAATCCATAATGAAACAGCTGAAGAAATAATTTCTGGAAGAGTTTTTTCTCTTCCTCAGTGTTCCTCAGGCAGGAAGCCACAGGAAATAATGTATTGTGGTGCATATTTCCCTGCAGGATTCGGTGTGTCATTCACTGTGCAGAATTTTACTTTCCTGCTGCCTGTAGTTCACATTTTTGTACTTGCTTTTCCCTCCAGGATAATTTGATGAAGTCAGTTCCTCAGAGATAGAAAACGTCTTTTTATTTTTTTAAAGCCAGCTTCCCCCACCTCGCCCCCATTGAGAGATAAACATGGTTAAACAGAAAAGATTTAAGTAGTCGGAATTAATTATTTTGACATATGAAATAACCATGATTGCAATATGAAATAGTCATTAGATAATTTTACTAATCTAATAAGATAAGTGTTTTTGGTTAAATGAAAATAGGGTCTGTCAAAATTGGAGCAGTTTAAAAGGTAGTAAATTAGAACCTGGAATATGGAAATGAAACCACCCTTTTCTGGGAGAACCTCACTGTTATTTTATTAGGTATGGTTTTTACTTTAAAGTTTCTCTGCATTTCTTTACTTCTCACTTCCCTGCACCCTTTCTTTACTGGAGAGTGAAACATTTTCCCCACTCTTAAATGGGAAAGTGGTAGAACAGAATGTTTTTGTCAGAACTAATATTCTTGTGTCAAGCAGCTTTTTTTTTCAACACCTATACTGGAGGTTTTTCAACCCTGTGTGTGCATTGGAATCACCTGGAATGCTTAAAAAAATTGCTGAGGCACTGGACTCCAGCCCCAGAATTACTGATTTGGTTGGAATGGGGTGGGGCCTGGCATTTCTTAAAGGCTCCCAGGCCGACTGTAACATCCGGCAGAGTTGAGACCACGGGCTTCTGCTGGCCTTTGTGCAGGCACCCCAGGCTCATTTCCAACCTGCCCGACTTGACTTCCCTGTCAACCACTTGGCAGTCAAGTGCGGCGGGCTCAAAGGGAGGGGCCCAAGACGATTTACTCAGGTGCAGGAAAAATATGAGAACGACTACCTCTATTTTTTCATCTCATCCTCTAACGATACCTGTTTTTAAAATTTTTTATGGGGCACATACTATATTAGTACAATAGACTTTTTTTTTGGTAGATGGGGCTGCACCATCAAAATGTTCACTGCCTTTGAGAGAGGCGCAACACAAAACATCCTTTTTCGCATTACTACATCTCTCAGTTCTTTGGTGTCACCAAGAGCAGCTCGAATGTTGGCTTTGTGTCTCCTGATTGCTACAGAGTCTTCTAGAGCTATGGATGGAGTCTTGCACAATCTTTGTCCTCCCCTCCACAGCTGTATTATATGAAAAACCAAATAACACAGTCTCTCGTGCTGGATCTTTGCCCTTCCCAGAGTTCCTGATACAGCTTCATCTCCTGGCCCCTTCTTATGGTAAAATTTTCTCTCGCCCTTCTAAACTCTTCTAAGATGCACAAGCACTTTTGGGTATAACAAACAGGAGAGACTTTAATATAAAAATGCCTTCAAAATATCTCCTGATATTAAGAAATTGTTTTTAAGGTATAATAATGATACTGTGGTTATTTAAAGGGAATCATTGCTCCCCCCCCCCCCCCCCCAAATCCCCCTCTGACATCAGACACTCAAACCAAGTCACTGGCTCCAGGACATTTTCAACCTAGTTTTGCCAGGCAGCCCGGCCCCAGCGCAATCCTCCTCTGCTGTGGTTCTGTTCTGGGGGGCTGGGGTGCCAGCAAGGCCAAAACTGCAGCTTCCCTCACTTCTTTTGTGGGCTGGTTCTTGCTCTCTATGCTCTCGCCTGAAGTCTCCTATGTGCTCCGCGTCTCCCAGCCTCCTGTCACCACCCTGCGTAAGGGGGTTTCAGGTATTTGCAGATGACCTTTCTGTTCCCTCTGCTAGGCCCAGTGGAAAGCACCCCTCTTCCTTGTCCCCGTGAAATGGAAAGTCTAGATGCAGGCTTCAGAGTTTCTGTTGGGGAAGTTTCTAGGATGCCTATTGATTTTCGAGTTTTTGTACTCAGGAAAATTATGAGTTGCCCCAAAATTCCCTAACGTATCTTCGTAATTCTAATTAATCCCTGATATTTGGAGAATGTCAGGGTTTTCAGATAACTTGGATATATGCCATCTCATTTGTGTAATCATTTATTGTTCTCTTGTGCACACGGCACCTGCTTGGCACTTCCTGTAACTGTAGGTGAGAAGGGCCGCTCTCAACCGTGTGGACGCAGGCTCCATTCCACTGTCCAGATCTTGTTGTTTTCCTGACAGCTTTCTGGTCCCCCATCCCCAGCGTGGCTCTTAGGTGTTGCGTCACCACTTCCCTTTCCCCTACTGCTCTGTGACCTACCACGTGAAGAGTGTTGGTCAGTGTGAACGAGCTAGCATCCCAGGGTTGGCAGCTGCTTAGTTCTGACCTATAGCTGGGCCTGGGCTGGGGACTGAGAGGGAGGGGCGGGAGCCGGAAAGGGGAGAAGAAACCCATAATTGTTCCCTTTCTCTTCTCTCCTTGCACTTTCAGTTTTAGAGAGACTAGAGGCAAGTCTTCTGCTGGCAGGGGGGCCTCCACTTAAGCTTGGGTTCCAAGGACACTAGGAGAACTGAGCTTAGGGCCTCCCAGCCCTGCTTGCACCCTCAGGACTGAGACCAAATAGGGGAAGGGTGGAAAGGAGGAGGCACCAGCTCGGTTCGGGGCAGTCCTGGGAAGAGGGGGAAGAAACGGGGAGAGAGGTGGGAGAGACAGTGAAGAGCGAGAAGAGGAGAAGGGAGAGGAGGAGGACATATTTTCATCTGTTTCTCACGTTAGAAAAAGCTGGGTTATCCTGTGCCTTATTTCATTAAAATGCATTTCATAGACTTCTGATGAGATATTTAAAATGTCCAAATGGTAGGTGAGCTATTGATATGCTAGGATTTTGTGGGCAAAATGAGGCAATTTTTCAGATATTTCCTAAAGCAAGAAGTTCCTGACATTGAGGAGACAGCGATTTGTTGACCGTCTTTATCCAAATTTTCTTCCCAGATCCTCAATAATATATTTCATATAATATATATTTCATATTAGGTTGGTGTTTTGACTCAGTTTTCCAGGTCATTGAAGGTAATTGCTTAAAACTCTTTCTCGTGCCTAGACAGACAAGACCTATATGTTGGTAAGTTTGGTTTGTTCTTTTTATATAAATCCTGGCAGGAGTATATAGATAACATTTATCTTTTTTATTGCAGTGATGATATGCTCGCTTAAGGAAATCCAGGAAATACGGAAAAAATGCAAAAGAGAAAACTAAAAGGCCCAAACCTTAGGGAGAATTACTATTAATATTTGGTGTGTATCCGTCATTCCAGACAGACTGCTGGACATACATCCTTTTCTCCCCAGTGGGGATCGTGATGTTCATGATACTCAGTATCCTTCTTTTCATTAGCACTATACCGTAGAGCTGGTCCTATGTATACAACAGGATTTTTTAGAGTATATAACATTCAGAAAATGCACAAATTGTAAGTTTGCAGCTTGATGAATGTCACAAAGTGAACACACCATTGTAACCAATAGAACACAAGAGGCACCTCAGAATTGGAGCATCCCAGCATCCCAAAACCCTCCTTCAGCCCCTTCCAGACACTGTGCTCCATCCCAAGTGTTACCACTATCTTGACTTCTGAAGCAGACTTTTTCTCCCTGGTTTTGAATTTATGTAAATAGTATATTTATAAAATAAATAGCATATTCATAAAATATTTATAAAAACTATAGCATGTAGTTGTTGGGTTTGGTCTAGTTTCTCTTATCAGTGAGTTGTGAGATTCATTCAGTTTTTGTGTAAGGCTGTGGTTTGCTCATTCTCGCTGTTGTGTAGTATTCCATTGTATGCGTACACTGCAACTTATTTAGCCATTCTATTCTGGATGGACATTTGTGTTGTTTGCCCTCCTGAGCTATTATGAATGTGCTGCTATGAATATCTTTGCACGTACCTTCTGGTGGACATATGCACTCCTCTCCTCGAGACTGGACTGCTGCCTTACACGATAGGCATATGTTTAGCTTTACTAGATAGTGCCAGACGATTTTCCAAAGTGGCTATAGCAATCTCACACTCTCGTCAGTAATGTATAAGAGTCCCACTTGTGTCACATTCTTGCCAACACTTGGTATTTTCAATTTAAAAAGGTCAGGCTGTTAAAGGTAATTGCTTGAAATTCGTCTTTTTGCTAGACAGATAAGGCCCATATGTTTATTCTTTTTGTATAAATTCTACAGGAGTATATAGATCATATTTATCATTTTAATTAAAATGGTAATATGTTCACTTACAGAAATCCAGAAAAATTTTGGTCATTTGGGTGGGTGGGAAGTGGTATCTCATTGTGATTTTAATTTCCATTTCGTATGTTTCACAGCCCGTGGATGTCCTCCTTTGTGAAATGCCTGTTCAAGGCTTCTGCCTATTTTCCTCTTCAGTTATCTGCTTTTCATGCTGGGGGCGGTTGGAAGAGGAGGAGTAGCGTAAGAGTTCTTTGTGTCATTGGATGAGTTCTCCGTCAGGTAAGTGCTACAAATATCCTCTCCCACTCTATGGCTGCATTTTCACTCTTGGTGGTGACTTTTCATAGAACAGGAGCTCTTCACTTTAATGTAGTCTAGTTTATCAATATTTTTCTTTCATGGTTAGTGCTCTCTGTGTCCTGTTTGAGAAATCTTGGCCTATTTTGAGGTCTTGAGGATATTCTGCTATGTTTTCTTCTAAAAGTATTATTCTACCTTTCACATTTAGATCTAAAATACATCTAAAGTTGATTTTTATGTACACTTTGAGGTAGAGGATCAAGATTTTTTTTCATATATGTATCTAGTTGACCCAGCATCATTTATTGAAAAGACCATTCTCTCTTCATATGATGTGAGTTTTACATGGGTCCATGATATTCCATCACATAGATGTGCCATTACCAGTTGAGAGAGCATTTTCTTAGATATTCTGCCTTGATATTTGGCCTGAGTGACTTTCAAAAAAAAAAATTACTGAAATGAGTGCTAAAGTGCTTTATTCTATGAAGAATAAATATCGAGATGCTGAAAACAGCCAAGCATTTGTTAACATACGATAAAAATTATTCGTTATAATTCTGAATTGCCTATTACAAGCCAAATAAAAGGTAGACTTTAAAAGGTTAATTTTGACTGGAGGCTTGTATAAATTCATATTTTGGGGGGCTTAGGTTAATTCTAGTTGACAATGACATTGATCTTATTTTATCAGATGTACATTAATCAGCTGAATAATTAAGCTACTCTTTATGTTTTGAAGACCAGTTTTGGGAGTGTAACAAAATTATGTGCTATTTACCAGAGGAAACTTGGTTTGAGAATAAATCACACTATTAACATTTATTGTTATCACACTGCTAGTATTCATTCCCTCAGAGACTTATTTTGAGGTCACTTTATTTTAAAGGTATTAGAAAAATGGAAACTTATGAAGATTTATTTGACAAAGATGGCCATGATAAAAACTTAGCTTAGGAAGTGGGTTCTGCATATTCTGATAGTATACATGTGAACTTCATGACTGAAATTTAACATTTTCACATGGTTAGAACAACCATTTTGCACGGTTAGATTTGTTAGGATAAATCTAATCAAAAAACATCAAGTCAGTTTCCCAAATGGACTTTAAATGTAACATAGCCCGGTATTGGAGGAACTTGCTGTTGGTCTTATTTTTAGCTACTGGGAGAGTGTCAGTGGTGTTAATTAGCCTTTGACATGGATTTTCCCCTCTATTAATTACCTGTATTATTATGAAGTCTAATGTATTTGATTTAAAAAAATTAATCTTAAAATGCTTAGTAGTTCTGCCATTTAGAATGGTTGTAATCAAAATAAGCAAGATGGCTTTGTGATGAGTAAACTTAACTTTTTTGCACTTGATTGAGCAGAAATTATTAATTTTAATTTAAAATGTCTAACTAATCCACAGTGCATAAGAAAGCATTCAAATTGAATTTTAACCTTTAGAACAGACTTCTTATTTTTCATAGAACTTATATTAGTATGTATTTGCACATATTCATCCTTTTGTGTATTAACTGTTTTTAACTCTGTTGAAATTATTTTAAGGTGAATAAATGTGAAATTAGATTTATTGAGACTCTTGCACCCTTTACTTTCACATGTCCAAACCAAACTATTGCGTCTTTTCAAAAATCATATCCCCTTATTTATTTAACGAAATGTAACTGGAAGCCAGAGTTCATGCCAGCAAGGCTTGTGGGTGATAGAGAGTGATATAGACCAGAGCTTCCCACAGTATTTCATAAAATACTGGTTCACAGGATTTAAGCAGTGCTATAGTCAAACAAAACAGACGACATACAGTGGTCAAATTAATTTGGAAAATAAACGTTAATCAGGTTTTCCAAATTCTGAGCTATTCAGAGCCTTTGATATACTCACGTGCATTGTGAGTGCCTAGGTGGTGGTAGGGTGGGGGTGGGGTGGGACAAGTATAAGAGAAGCAGTGCTTCCTAAACTGAGACTTCATGGTGACTCCAAGGTCTAGCCCAGCGTTTCTGGAACATTCTTCAAGAAATGTTGGTTTATAGAAGTCTACTTCACCCTAAGGTCACCAGTTCAGCCTAGTCCCTAACCACTCCCCCAGCCCTCCAAAGGCCCCAAGTCCAAAATAGATGGGATAATTTTGGTGCTTTTCTCTGCCTTATATTCCTGGACTGAAAAGTTAGTCTAATCCTGGTTTCTATATGGGAGGAGTTTCAGTCCCCTTTATGTCCTTGAACTAGATCTCAGCCAGTCCCTTCCTTCCTTCAACATGTGTTTATGACCTCTTTCTCCTCTCTCAGCCTGAAACAATCTTGCCCTGGGTATTCCTGGGCATGACTGACTCCTCATCCGTTTTTGCTCAAATGCTATGATGAGACCACTTTATCTTATGTTGACCCTCCCCTCCCTTACCTCTCTTCAGCACACTGTGTCATTTTATTGTCTTCATGGCACTTCATAAACATAGCTGGAAATATTTATTTACGCATTTGTCTATTTGTTATTTGTCTGATTTACACCCCATTCTCAGGGACTTTGTCTCTCTTGTTCTTTGTATTCCCGATTTCTACAACTGTGCATGACACACAGTGGGCCCTCGGAAGGGCCCAGACTCTGTAGTCAGGGAACACACATTCTAAAGGGAGAGAGATACAAACATGGAATCCCATTGTTACCAGCTGTGCTTGAGATAAATGTAGGCTGTTATGGGACCTCCAAATAGGAACTCTGCTCTTTGGCAGCGGTGATGGGAGTAGACAAAGGGTGTCACAGAAGGCTTCCTACAGGCAACCTCTGAACTGAGTCTTGAAGGCCAACTGGGACACATAATGTTTTTGGCCAAGGAAACAGCCTGTGCAAAGGGCCGAAGGTGAGTGAGATGATTCAGGCAGGTGCAAGTGGTTCGGGGAGGGCCGTTGGCAGAGTGGAGGAACTGAGGCTGGCAAGGCAGGCAGGAAGAGAGGCTGACAGGCCTGGAAGGTTGTGCTAAGGACTTGGGACTTTGTTCTGAATTTACTGAGGAGCAGTGAAATTGGCAGGATTGTAGTCATGTTCAAACTGGTATTTTATTTCTGGCAGCAGCAAGGATGATGGACAAGAGGGGAGGCCACTTTGAAGGCTTTGAAACCAGACAATTAGTTAGGATTTAAGAGCCCTGCCATGCACTTTGCCCTATTTCTCCTTGCCTTGTACTTGTTGCTTTGGTGGAAAACATCTTTTCTTCTGTAGCCACATGCTGTAATGCTACCTACTCTTTAAGGCCCAGCTTGAATGAAGGAACCTGGGTACCGTGGGCCAAAGAGAACCAAGTATATAACCCTGGATCTGTTTCTGAGGGTACGTGGCAGAAGAGTATCCTGACCATTCATGCATTTGTTCTGGGCATTTGAGACTATGTAGAACTATTCAATATTTTGTTGTTTCCTATATGCCAGACACCAGGTGAAATGCTATAGTTACAAGGATTATCTATTTCATCCTCACAACTGCCTGTACACTACGTATTATTATTAGTTTTACATTATGGATTAATCACCTGAAGCACAGTTTTGTAAATAAGTTGTTCAAAGTCACACCACCATTAGTAAAAATTAAAAATGGAATCTTGGAAGGTTGGTACTAGAATCGTAATAATGGCATTACCTTGTAAAGAGCATTAGACTAAAAGTCAATATAGCTGGATTCTAGTTAATAACTAAGAGCAACCATATATCCAGCTCAATAATCCAGTAAGATGGGTGTTATCGTTCCCATTTTAGTAGTGAGGATGCTGTGAGTTAGAGGGTTTACATTAACTGTACAAGACCACATAGCTTGGGATTTGAACCCAGGTCTGTAGAATTCCAAAGTCAATGATTTTAACCACTTAGAAACGCTCTTCCTGGCAGCTCTGGTACTGATTCGTTTGAATAGTCTGTGACTTAAAACTCTGAGGTCCCAACTCTGTCGTCTGTAAAATGGCAGAATTGCACTAGATGGCATCGAGGATCCCTCTACTCTATGATCTGTGGTCTAAGAGCACCTGGAGCCCCTGTTGATTTCTCTCCTTGTTGTTCATGTTCACTGCTTTGGGCTGGAAGCACTACTCCTTGGATAGTGAGAGAGGTATGATTAAAGATGATCTGGATATGTAGCCTGCAAGATGAGCACAGGGTAGAGAGCTGAGAGCTGTCTCCCAGCAAACAGGAAACTAAAAAAGGAGTTGAGGTGATGACAAACCCAAAGCCAAGCTCCATACAACCAATGTATTGGAGGAGAACTCTGGGGAAATGATTACAGAGTTTCAACGTTGCTCAGAGGCTCTATAAGTATCATGAGGAAATAACAAAAGATATGTTAGAGACCAGTGCATGTGGCAGGTGTGGTGCAGGAATAGGGCTGAGAATGGACTCCAGTGAAGAAAAACCAGGGCTTAGCGGATAGTCTGTTGAGACAACATTGTGTTGAAAGTAAAGGTGGAGAAAAGCAGGTCAGTTGGGTGACACCTGATCAAGGCAGCTTGTCTAAAATGGAAAGATCACATGCCATCTGGGGACATTTCCTAGGAAATGTGTTTGTAGAAAACCAAGCCTTGGTAGATAAGTTGCTGGGAAAGCTTTCTGGGGAGAAGATGCAGGTCATGTTATGTGGTTAATTATATCATATTTTTTTGGAGCTTTGAGGGGTACAGTTAGCAATTTGCCTTCTTAGAGTTTTCATGTCAGGGAAACAAAAGTATAAAAGATGAGAAAGGGTGAGGTTTGAAGGGAGTGAAGAAAAAAAGTAGGAAAATAGAAACCTTTGTTGTTCAATCCATGTACAATACAACTGCAATAGATCATTAGGAAGGGAGGCCCCATTCCTGGGTCTCGCAGGTCTCGCTACAATTGCTTAACTGTCTCTGCCTGAAATATTGAGGCAAAGTTGTAAAGACAACAAGATGTCATAGACCCCAAAACGTTCTTGTACTGGACTACTTTTCTGCGTTGTAAATTTGATGAGATTCAGTTCTTTTTAGAAAGGTAAGTGTAGTCAAGTTTTCAAAACTGGGGCCTAATAATTAGAGACGTCCATTTCATTATCTTTCTGTCTAATTTTCTCCACATCAAATAAAACTCATTTAAGTAAGGCGTGCTTAACATATATTAGAGAGACTGATTACAAACCAATTAATGTAAAAAATGAAGATTAGAGCCATTTTGACATGTAGATGAAGTGATAGAAAAATATAATTTACATTTCTAGGGTCCCAAATGCTACGAAATGTAGTTCTGAAAATGTGACCTGTGATAATGACATAACCAACCAAACTTCTAAGTCACAGCTAGGAGTATGTGAAAATAAAAACAGGCATACAGAAACTGTTTTCAGGTGAATGATGATACAAAGTAAGATAATTCTCAGGAGGCAAATGCGTTAATAATAAGGTAGAAACTTGAGACTTTACGGATGTTTAAGAGATTGGGAAAATATGGAGCCTTCCTTAAGCAACATAACACACATGACATTGCTGATACTCACTGGAGCCTCGGTAAGCCTTTCTTTTTCTCCCTTTCTCAGCCTCTAAGTAGTGAACATGGGAAAAGAGAGACTGTGGGCTTCCCTATTCCTCCAACACTTTTGGACTTTATTGGACTGAAACCAGGTTTATGCGAAGCTCCTGTGGGGAAGAGAACCAGTGTCTGCAGAGCCAGGACGATCCCTTTCAGGACGGGGGCAAGCAATGTGGCATATGATATTTATCAAGCACCTGGTTTGTTCCAGGCCCTTTACTATGTGTCAGCGATTTCATTTTATGCTCACAACAATCCAGTCTCCATTTGGAAGATGAGGAACCATAGAATTAAAAGTGTAAAAGTTTGCCCAAAGTCACATAGCTGCTAATGAGGCAGGGTTGAGGATTGTCTCCAACCAAAATTACACTCTTTCTTAAACCATCAACCCTTCAAGTCATCATGTAGGCCATGAAGGGGCACCGTGATGCAAGGGCTGGATGGCGGTGCAGGAAAATCACCTGGCTAATGAGCTTCAGGAATGATGCAGAAACAGTACTTGCTCTCGCCCTACAGACCTTCCAGCAAAACAAGAATCATCCTGCTTTTCTTCTTGCAAAGATAATGCAAGTTATTTAAACCTATGGACAAGTAAAAAGAAGAAAATGAAAGTCACCCAAACTCAGAGATAAGCAGAGTTAACATTTTCCTTATATCTCTCTAATGCTTTCTTCTATGCTTATGTATTTATAAATACTATGTTTATACAAACATATATTTTACAAAAAGTGATCATAATGACTTACTTGATTTGCAAATTGATTTTTGCTTATTCAAACAGATGGCCTGTGAATGAAGTTTTTCTACCTTGAAATTATTAGGACTGCGTATTATGACAATATTTTGATAAACAATTCCATTTGCATTAAGGAAAGTGTAACAATATTTACTAGTTTTATTAAGGGTGCCAGAGGAAAAGTAAAAGTGAGTGTTAATGCTATTTATAACTACTAAAATATTACTCATTATGGAAAGCATAATAGCCTAATCTCACACAAATTTGATGTCTAATGCTAATATCAGCACTAAAAAGGCTGGCTCCACAAAGTCAAACTGTATTTCCTTTGAAACTGAGATTTTTATATACTGTTAATCAGTGAGAAAGAGCAAGAGTAACTTCTTTTCAGACATTATGAGGCCTCAAATTATGTTATTACATTGGTCCTGCTGAGAGAAATGATATTCAGAAGAGAGTAAGTGACATACTAGTCATCTTCTCCTCTAGGGTGCTCCAAGATCTAGCTTCGCATCAGATAAGGTCGTTAGGCTATAATGTATTCATACATCCTGAAACCCTTCACGGGTTTTAATGAGGATCTCTATAAGAAGCACAGACATGACTTTCACTCCCACATTTGTGAGAAATGCTACTGAGGACAGTGTCTACCACAACACTCGAGGCCCCCAATATTAAACTCTTTGAGTGAATGTGTTTTAAATTTCAGTGCTGGGGCAGGGACTGTCTTGCTGAATAACTCAAATACTTCTTCCTTCATCATAATGACAGCCATTCGAATGACTGTGATTCCTAACCTCCCCATCACCAACCAGGAAGCTTAGAGCCAAATTTGGTGCCAAATCAAATAAATTATGTGAACATGTTTGCATTTCCCTCTTTCATGGTATTGTTTTCTATTTCCATTTTATTACCCTCCTGGTTATAATATAAAGGACAATTCTTCCTTATTTCTTTTCTCTCTTAGGAAGCCAAAGCAAAGATCTTTTTGTTAAAGAAATGTAATATTATAGATACCATGTTTTACCACTTTCCTAAATTATCTTATTCCTTTCAATTTGTGTGTGTGTAATCTCACAGGATTTTCCTCTCCGTCTTGGAATTTAGAAAGTGAGTCTGGGTAGCAGGCTGTGGCTCTCTTTTCAATGATCCCTCCCAGCCGTTAGGGAACCCTCTTGACCTGAACACCAGCACCTCCCTTCAGCTCGCAGAGACCTTCTTCTCTCACTGCTTTGAGGACTCCTCCTCCTTTATGTGATCTAGTCTCCCGTGAAGCTAACTTTTTCTTGGAATTAGACGCTTGTGAGGTGGCCGACTCATCCCCGTGTGCCTGGGACTCTGCCAGGTTTAGTGCAAACCAGGACGGCTGGTTACCCTACCCTTAACTAAGCGATTGTGTCCCTGAGGAAAGTGGTTTTCAAACTATTTGTCGTGACAGAAGAGTTTCTCATTTTTAATTTCTAATCTATTTCAATTTTAATTTCTAATCTATTGTGGACTGATTTTTTGAAAATACAATAAGAATAAATACAACCAAAATGAAATGCAAAAGACGTACAAAATGCAGGTCCAATTTTAAAAATTACTATTCGATTCAAAAGACATACAATTACTCTGTCAAATTTCCCCGGAAGTTTTAAATGCTTTCTCTCAGGTTCTGTACAAAGCTTGGAAGATCCGGTGTCACCTGTGGACCACGCTTTGAGCAGCCCTTCTCTAGGATTTCTGTCATCTGCTCTGGTAATCCCTTCCGTCTCCTCCAGTCCACATTCCGCTCTCTCCAGCCTGCGCTAAATGCCTCTTTTGTGTTCAGATACCCCATTACATTAAGCTGTGCGCTTCTTGAGGGAGAGGCCTGGAATCTTACTTATCTTTCTCTGCCTGACATCCACCATGCTGCCAGGCAAGGAGTTTGTTAGGTGGTTGTATTCATTCAATATGTATTGGAGCTGAAAGAAATTTACAAAGTTTTAGTTACGGTTGTTTTGGGGAGCGTGAGATGGCGGGAGCTATCCTTCTTTTTTCGTACTTTTTAGTATTTCCTAAATTTTTTCTCATACACGTACTACTTTTTAAATGGGAAAATGTAAGCATTATTTTAATAACTGATTCTGTGGAATAAGTGGCATCTACCTCATGGCTTGTGGTCAGTAAAAATCCCCTTTCACAGTGTGGTTGAATTGTAGGACAGAGGCCAGCTTGTGTTAGAAAAAGAAAACAGCACTAAATAATCTGTGTCTTCATTCAGGAACAGAATCCTATTCTCATCTTATGTGGATTGGGAAAGTCATCAAGAGATTGAAATGACTCATTTTAGGACATAGTCCAGGAGATAGTCTACCAATTTTTCCCTGAAAACAGAGGATAGAAAGTGTTTCCTTTTCTCACTGTGTCCCTCTTCGAGTGGCCTGTGATGTTGTCAAATTCAGTAACCACCTGATTTGCTTTTTTCAGTGCTAGAATGCTGGCTGTGGTCCTTTAAACTGTGAGCAATGGGGCCCTGACTTCCCTAATAGACAATAGCGCTGTTTGAACTGGCAGTTAATCAGTTTAAAAGGGACTTATCGGTAACGTACAATATGACTAATTTAGCAGCTAAGCAGTTTCATTGTGATCTCGGTGTCAGTGGAATTCCTGTCACCTAGCCAACAGTTAAGTCATATGCGTAACTGTTGGGTGACATCATCGTGCTGCAAGATTATTGGCTGCAGAAACGAAAAAAAAAAAGTTTCCTGGACTGTCAGCCTTTCCGGTATCTGAACGAACAACTTGTCCTGTTACTGCAGTACAGCCAGAGAGCAGAGTGAAAATGTGAGGTGAAGAGGCCGGCTTTCGGTGTGTCATTGATAACTGCAGTCTGTGGCACCGGGGAGACTCCCCAGCCTGGCTGGTTGTGAGCTCTCTTCCCGGGAGCCGGAGCGAGAGGCTGAGGCAAGGGCACGCTCCTGCGATGAGGGCATTTAATTTTCCTGAGAACTTGAAAGGAGTAGTTTAAAAAATGCAGCTCACCATCTGCTGTACACATAGACACTGAAGAGACGGTCAGCTGGGACCCAGTTGAAAACCTTTTGTGGTTGAAAGCCTGGCTCATTTCCAAGGGAACTGGTAGTTCAGGTTAATCACCACAGAATACATAAGCTTTAACTTTATTTAATTGTACAAAGTATCAAGCTTTAAGATTACCTGTCGAAATGCATAAAAACTGGAGCTATGGCTTGTTGGAATTTATAATAATAATGGCTAACATGTATTGTTTACTAGGCACCAGCACTAAGTACTTTACATATATGAATTTATTTAATCTTACGAAGTAAGTACTATTATTATCACCATTTTACAGATAGATTTACAGAATGGAGGCTCTGGCCTCATATAGCTGGGGGAAAATAGAACCAGGATCTGAACCCAGGGAGTTCAGCCCAAGAGTACATAGTCGTAACTGCTGCCCTCCGCTGCATCTTTTATCATAAATAATAACAGAAACAGCTTCTATTGCTACTTCCATCTCCTGAATGCTTTTTATGTGACAGGCACTGCATTATCACCAGCATACCCTTCCATCAACTCTGTGAGATAGAAACTATGCTATCGTTATTAGTCCCATTTGATCGATTAGGAAAGTCAGGCACAGAGATACTAAGTAGAGAGTAGGTAATGAGAGTAGGCACAGAGAGTAGGTAATGAAACAAGGATTCAAACCCAGACCGTCTAATCCAGACGCCATGCTTTTAGCCACCACGCCACTGCTTTTCAGAGCTGCTGTCGATTGAGTACCTGCTGGTGTGTAATCCTCACAACAATCCTGCAATGCCTGCTATTCCTGTAATCCACAATAATACCTGCATTGTAGGTGTTATTATCCCCAATTTATAGAGGAGAAAACCGAGGCTGCAAGAGATTGAGTAAGTTGCCAGCTTCTAAGCAAGTGAGCCAGAATTCTTCCAGCTCCATTGGACTCCCCATACCACATCACCTCTCAAAAACCCAAAGCCACAATTCTGATGCAGAGTGACAGAACATGTGTCAGGTAAAGGGCAGGGGTCTCAGGAGTCAGTGAGTGTGAGGAGTGATGGCTTGGTCTGGGCATCCCCAAAGGGTAGGGCCTGGTAAAGAGATGCCAGAAGGGTCTGATTAAGGAACGTCCTTCCTTGAGTGCACCCTTTCCACTTGTGGATTCTGGGTGATCTCCTGAGTGTGGTGAGCCATGCCCCGCTCTCCAGTTCCCTTTCTGTTTTCGTTCCCCTCGGTATTTCTAAAACTGCACTTCTCTGCCCTCCTTTGTTTGGTACAGAACCCCGCACATGCTCAGTTCTCTTGCCTTGTAAGGGTTTCCTCCCCACCCCCAAGCCTCCTTTCGTTTCGTAGCACATACTCAGTTCTCTGGAATGTGGCCACCCATAAGCATGACACACAATTTCAAAGGGCTTTAGAAATGAATGTGATTAGTGAATTTAATTTTGTTAAAGGAGAAGCGTATCAACACTGCACATGTGTAACCTGTTAATTTTACAGTATCTGTGTCCTGCCTTCAAGTGTAACATTTTTAAAGTCTGAAGTCACAATAAAAAGCAAAAACAAACTAAAAAAACAAACAAAAGATTGAAAAATAGTTTGAATATTACAAAAGTGTTCATCTTTAAGTTTTCAAGAGTAAAGAGACCTTTTTGAATGTTTTACGATTAAATGAAAGCAAATGTATTTATTTACTCATTTAAGGAATATTTATTTGGGGGAACTAGAGAATGAAAATATGTATGACATGTCCTGCACATACCTAAATGCTTCAAAAACAAACTCAGGGGCTGGCTCCATGGCCAAGTAGGTGAGTTTGTGTGCTCCGCTTTGGAAGCCCAGGGTTTCCTGGTTGGGATCCTGGGCGTGGACATGACACTGCTCATCAAGCCATGCTGAGGCAGCATCCCACATAGCAGAGCCAGAAGGACCTATAACTAGAATATACAACTATGTCCTGGGGGGCTGTGGGGAGAAGAAGAAGAAGAAAAAGATTGGCAACAGATGTTAGCTCATGTGCCAATCTTTAAAAAAAACAAAAGGAAAACAAACTCAGATGCCACAGGAGTGAAACAACTTGTGAGAGAGGGTTGGTCCAATGAGGACGTGAACTCTCTGGATGGAATAATCAGAGAAACTTCTTGAAGGAGTAGAGATTTGGCTGGAACTAGAAGAACTGGTAGAATTACAGTAGGTTGATATTAAAATTTAAGGAAAAGACAGTCCATACAGGGAGCTAACGTGGGACAAAAGGACAAGATGACGGTAAAAGGCCAGGAACCCTTCTCTAGGGCCCACAGTTATTAAGTCACATGAGAATCTTCTGTAAAATCCATGGGGATGACCAGTTACTAGAGATTAGGATGTAGTAGGAAAGTGTGTCTCATCCCAAAATTAGGAAAATGAGAAAAGGAAAACTCTTAACACACTGATATGCTATGAACTGGTCGTCTCCTGGACCCACGAATCTCCCTTTAGTGAAGGTAGAGAAGACTCAGCATCCCAAACAACTCAACAGCACCCAGAAGGTGTGCTCATCTAAAACTCACTCTGATAATTCTCCGTGGACAGGGAGTCTACTCTTGAGTCATCTGACCTTCTCAGTGACCTCAAGTCAATTATTCCATCTTCTCTGGTCTGAGTCCATATTCCTGAAAAATGACAATGTCCTTCTATTCAGAGAGTGGGTAAATACGGCATGGGAACCTCTCTCATGTGCTGTTTGTGGTCCCAATCAGTGTCTAGAGATGACTTTATCATAGCCAAGGCTGCCTTAAGAAAAATGAGTTCATTTTGGTTCTTGGATCACTAAGAGCTTTGGGATATGGTCCAAAGGAGGTCACTTCACTCATTCATTTCTTCATTCATTGATTCATTGAGACATTGAATAAGTGCCTACTGTGGTTGTCAGCCTCTAAGCCCAGTAATCTCTGCTTCCTGGTATGCGTGCCCTGTGTAGTGCCCTTCCACATTTACCAGGGTTGTTCTGTGTGATCAATAGAACACAGCAAAAGTGATGGTATGTCAATTCTGAGACAGAATATAAAAAAAAAAACGGTGGCTTCTGCCTTACTTTCTCCCTTAGACCACTTGATCTGGAGGAAGCCAGCTGCCATAGCATGAGGACAGTTAGTGGACTATGAAGAGGCCCAGGTGGTTAGGAAGTGAGGACCTCTGCGAACAGCTGAAGAAGAACTGGCCTTTTGTCAACAGTTCCGTGAGTAAGCCATCTTGGAAGCAGATTCAACAGCCCCAGGCAAGCTTTTGGATGACTGCAGCCCTACCTGACACCTTGATTGGAGCCTTGTGAGACCCTGAGCCAGAACCCACCCATCTAAGCTCCTCTTGGACCCTTGACCTCAGAAGCTGTATGAGATAATAAATGTTTGCTGCTTTAAGCTGCTAATTTTGAGGTTTTTTTTTTTTTACATGAATAACAAATATGCTTATCATTTGTTTATTCCTGTGCCAGGTGCTGGGAATGATTATAACTTAGATTTTTGTCCTCTAGATGCTGTTTTTGTACAACAGCAGCTATATAAGCACCTACTTACCAGCGCAGTACCACAGATGCTACAAGGGAGATCCTTTACCAAACGCCACAGTATCCAACAAAACTGAAGATACACATACCACCAGAAAGGTTATCAGAATCCTGCTCCTAGACATGCATGCAGCAGAAATAGGTGCACATGTACATCAAAAGACATGTATATGGATGTGGAGAAAAGGGAACCCTCCTACACTCTTGGTGGGATTATAAATTGGTGCAGCCACTATGGAAAACAGTATGGAAGATCTTCAAAAAATTAAAAATAGAACTGCTACCAGTTTTGATTCCCTCTCATGGGACTTAAACCCACAATTGGAAGGGACCCAAGGAAGAACCCAGGGCCGGAGGGCCTTGAACCCACAATCAGCCCTTTTCTTCCTCAGAGGGTGTCTTTTCTGTTCGGTATTGCAGATTTGAAACAAAACTGAGTGTTCAACACTACAAGCTTTATTCAATGGCCAAAGAATGGAGAAGCGGGAACTAAGTTCACAAATCAACTTCTCAGCCCTTGGGGCGACCCAGCAGCCGTTGTAAGGGGTCAGGCGATGAAGAGGAGAGCAATTCACAGCAACATGGGGACCTGGGCAGGCTTTTCTGGGAAATGAGGTTGCCGTCCGTCTTTGGTCCTTATGTGGTTTGTTTCCATTGTTGTCATGGCAGTTGTAAACTGTCATGGCACTGGTGGGTGTGTTATGTATCATGATAATATATTACAATGAGTGAATAATAAGCTGCGGGGTCTATGTCAGGTTAAGTCAGACTGCCAGGTTGCCTTCAACTGGTTTTGACTGGTTTCGACTATATGTCTCAGCCATCTCCTCCTTCCTCTCTTTGTGGTTTCCTGTAAGCTAAAGATAATATGTTAGGCTTGTTCTGAGCAGGGTTGTGGTTAATGTCTTATGGGTTTGGTGGGCCAGGTAACAGAATTACCATATGATCCAGCAATTCCACATCTGAGAATATATCCAAAGGAAACAAAAACACTAACTTGAAAAGATATCTGCACCTCCACATTCATAGCAGCATCATTCACAACAGACAAGACATGGAAGCAACCTAGTGTCCATCGACAGGTGAATGGATGAAGAAGTTGTGGTGTATATGTGTATATATACATATACACAATGGGATATTACTCACGTGTAAAAGATGAGGCAATCCTACCATTTGCGATAACAGGGGTGTACCATGAAGGCGTTATGCTAAGTGAAATAAGTCAGACAGAGAAACACAAATCCTGTATTTCACTTAGGTGTGGAATCTGAAAAGAAAAAGGAAACCAAACTCATAGAAAAAGAGACCAGACTTGTGGTTACCAGAGGCGGAGAGTAGGGGAGAGGAGAAATTGGAGGAAGGTAGTCAAAAGGTACAACCTTCCAGTTATAAGGTAAGTTCTCTGGAAGTAATGTACAACATGATGGCTACAGCTGACACCGCTGGATGATATATAGGACAGTTGTTTAGAAAGTAAATCTTATGCATTCTCATCACAAGGAGATTTTCTCTTTTTATTGTATCTATATGAGAAGATGGGTGTTAGCTGAACCTATTGTGGTAATCATTTCACAATACAGGTTTCCCTCACTATCCCAAAGTTCACTTTACACCTCTTCGCTTTTAAGAAAGACTTACATTAGGGGCCGGCCCAGTGGCGAAGTGGTTAAGTTCTCACGTTCCGCCTCAGTGGCCCGGGGTTCGCCAGCCAGGATCCCGGGTGCAGATCTACGCACTGCTTGTCAAGCCATGCCGTGGCAGCATCCCACATATAAAAAAAAAAAGCAGAGGAAGATGGGCACTCATGTTAGCTCAGTGCCAGTCTTCCTCAGCAAAAAGAGGAGGATTGGTGGCAGATGTTAGCTCAGGGCTAATCTTCCTCAAAAAAAAAAAAAAAAGAAAAAAGGAAAGACTTACATTAGTACCTGTTTTTGTTAACCTAAAGAAATCCGAAGAGGATTTTTGCTTTTACAAAAAAAGATGTGAAAAAAGCGTTCAGCATTTTTTTTGCAGCGAGCCAGTTATAGAGGCTAAGCAGTCAAGCATACTGTCGTATTTCAAGCCAGCCACATCAGCCACAGCAGACAAGGAACCTCGACCTTCGACATCGAGGCAGCAGGCATAGAAGACGGTGTAGACGTCAGTGACTTGCACGCCCTGATGGATTCGGACTTCGATGAGATGCTAATAGATGACGCTCTTCCTCTTTTGCCTCCACCCCAGTCCCCTGGACCTCCCACCACCCCAACCTCCAACAGTTCAGCCTAACACCCCATCATCACCACCACCACCTCTCGGCCTTCCAGTGTGCTCACTGCCTTCCTGATTCTGGTAAGTGAAACATCACTGTACAGACATTATTTCTGCTTTATAAAGGCTGTATATTTATCGTATCATTCCTGCTTTTACTATATGTTAGTGTTATTTTAGGTTTTATGTGTTATTTGGTATGATTTGATAGGTTATTGGGATCTGGGAACACTCAAGATTTTTTCCCATGTAAATTAACGGTAACTGCTTCTTTGCTTTACGCCATTTCACTCATGAAGGTTTTCACAGGAACACTCTACTTTCAGATAGTGGGGGAAACCTCTCTATGTAAATCAAACTGTCATGCTGTATGCATTAAACTTGTACTGTAAGGTATGTCAATTATTCCTCAATGAAACTAGGAAAAAACCCCTTTGCATTGTACCCTGACAATGTGTGGATTTTATGATATGTGAAGTATACCTCAATAAAGCTGTAAAAAAAAAAAAAAAAGACAGGTACACGAATGCTCATAGCCATATTACTCATAATAGCCTGAAACTGGAAACAACCCAAGTATCCGTCAACAGTAGAATGTGCAAGCAAATTGTGGAACATTCATTCACTAGAATAATATATATAAATAAAAATCAACAAACTATAGCTACAGGCCATAATGTGGATGAATCTTAAAAACGTTGTTGAGTGAAAGAAATCCAGCAAACAGAGTATATATTGTATGATTCTACTTATGGGAAGTTCAAAAGCAGACAAGATTAAACATATTTTTTTAGGGATGCATACTTAGGTGGTAAATCCATTAAGAAAAGAAAGAAAAGTGATTAACATGAAAGTCAGAATAATGGTTTCTTTTTTTTTAAAGATGGGCACCTGAGCTAACAATTGTTGCCAATCGTCTTTTTTTTTTCTCCCCAAATCCGCCCAGTATATAGTTGTATATCCTAGTTGTGGGTCCTTCTAGTTGTGGCATATGGGACGCCACCTCAACGTGGCCTGAGGGGCAGTGCTGTGTCCACGCCCAGGATTCGAACCAGCGAAACCCTGGGCCACCGACATGTAGCGCGTGAACTTAACCACTCGGCCACGGGGCCAGCCCCAGAATAATGGTTTCTTTAGGGAGGAATGTAAGGGCTTGTGATTGGTATGGGGCTGTGAGTGGGGACCTTCAGAAGTTTTATAATATATCATTTCATTTTGTTTTTCTTTAAAAATCATTCCTATTGAGGTTTAACTTACGTACAATAAAATTAATATAACATGTTGTCTATGGATAATGTTTATACATGTATGTAACGTATAATGTAATCGGTACATTACTTACACAGATGTTGACTTTATACTACCATTAAACTGTACACTATGGGTGCTATATTTTACAGTTTAAAAAGTTAAAACAGAGTTTGAATACAGCAGAGGATCTTGGGAATCAGCCTGGAGCCAAGGTGAACATGAGCTAGCAGTTAGGGCTCAGTTAAAAACCGTTAACACATGTTGGGAATAAGAATGAAGTGGACACCCAGCAGATGAGAAATGATCCTCCCGGCTAGTCTGTGGAAGTATCGCTGGGTGGGCAGATCCCGATTGCCCAGGCAGGTCCTAAACCCAGGCCATGTGACTCACGAGCTTTTCCCCTTGAGAGCAGAAAGCAGATGGGCCCCTCAGAAGGTAGGCTTGATGCCAGCGAACGTGAAGAAGATGAGGCCTCCACACCGTATCCCAGTGATGCTGGCCCTCTGCTCATGCCCCACTTCTCCACACCTCCTTGGACGCTCAGCAGGCTGTGTACTCCTCTCTCTTCCCTTCCTGTCACATACCCATATCCAAAGTCAAGGCAGCTCTAAAGGCCAGCTTTGCTGCCTCCTGGTCCTGTCAGCACTGTTTCTATCATATCACACTGGCCAAAGGTATTTGTACCTTAGCCTTCATCTCCGATTATGAATGAAAGATTTTGTGTCCTATTAAAGAAATTTCTGTCACCAGTGACTGTTGTATGAGATGTATTTCGGGTGAAATGGGCCTTCCTCCCCCTGAAGTACAAAGTGTGAACTACACCACAATACACTAGTGTGAAGTACGCTAGTGAACTGCAAAGTGTAGGCCCTGGTATGATATGCCCTGGGGAGAAGGCGTCAGGTAACTTTAAAAAAACCACTGCAGGTGATTCAGATATGACAACCTGTATCCTGTATGACAACCTGCCTTCTCTCCACACCCCGTCCCTCACCGAGAACCACCCATTTACAGGAAGGCCACTCACTGAGCAGATGTAATGTCTATCCATTCATTCATTCCACACCTCGTCCTGAACTCTAACTGTGTGTCTGGCCCTGGGCTAGCACTGGTGATTCAGGGTGGAACAAAACCAGGTGGGGGCCCCACCTTCTTGCAATGGTTTAGTGCAGGACACACGTTAATGGAGTCAAGCAGATAAAGGTGACGTCATCAGTCAGGTAAGTGTTAGAAATGTGGGTTTATTCACCAAAAAGAGAGATGAACCGAGAGTAGCGTAATAATCGTGATTTTCAAGTACAAGATGAAGACATACATGACAGAGAATGGCTAGCTATTTTACATCGAGAAAAGACATAGAAAAGACATTAAAAAGGAGGTTTGCTGTTACATAAAGAATTTAATGTAGCAACTATCATCATCAGAAGGCCTGCTCTGTGTCAGCCATGGTGTTGTATTATGTATCTACGTCATAGATATAGTGATTATACATATGTGCATATATATATCAGTCCATTATGTATGTAACAGTGAATATACATATCAATATTTGTTAAACAGATATATATTAATAAACGCTCACAGAACCCGATAGAGATAAGGAATTAAGACTCAGAGAGATTAAATAACCTAAGGCCACAAGCTAATATATATATTTTAATAACACTTTACTGATATGTAATTCACATAGCACAAGATTCACCCTTTTAAAGTGCACAATTCGGTGGTTTTTAGTATATTCACAGAGTTGTGAATTACTGCCATCTAATTTTAGATAATTTCCATCACCCCAAAAAGAAACCCTGTACACACTGGACTTCACTCCTCATTCCTCCTGCCCGAAGCTCCTGGTAATCACTGATCCACTTTCTTTCTGTATAGATTTGCCTGTTTCGAACATTTCATATAAATGGAATCATACGATATGCAGCCTTTTCTGTCTTGCTTCTTAGCATGATGTTTTCAAGAACTATTTGCATTGTAGCCTATATTAGTACTTCTTTTATTGCCAAATACTATTCTATTATATGGATATGCCACATTTTATTTACCCATTTATCAGTTGATGGACATTTTGGTTGTTTCCACCTCTTGGCTATTATGAATAATGCTGCTATAAACATTCGTGTACAAATTTTGTGTGGACACGTGTTTTCATTTCTCTTGGGTATAATTTAGAGGTGGAATATCTGAGTCATATGACAACTCTACGTTTAACATGTTGAGGAATTGCCAAATTGTCTTCCAAGTCAGTGCCACCATTTTGAAATCCTGTGAGCAATGTAAGAGGGTTCCCATTTCTACACATTCTTGCCGACATTGTTTCAGCCATCTTAGTGAGTGTGAAGTGGCATCTCGTTGTGGTTTTGATTTGCATTTCCACAGAGATAGTATTTACTAAACTTTCACTTACATTCAGATGCAAAGCCAGAGCTCTTAACCACTGTGCTGTAGCATCCCATTCATGCTCTTAGAAGTAAGGACGGATTTCTTTGACAAGATTGTTACTCATTGAATTGAGTTTTAATTGTAATCTGTGGATTCACTTCTGGAAGCTTTAAAAAACAAGGTTCTTTTTTTATCTCAGACGTAGCAGGTATGAAGTAAATCTGGTGCGGGTAAATGGTTAACGACCAATTGGAGGTGCTGGGGTCGGATGGGAGCTCTGACTTATAGCCTTTGCTGATTTCCGTGGTGTGACCACTTTTGCTCATCACCAATTTCAAGCTACCAACTTGAAGCCAGTTTGCAAAACTCCTGAAAATGCAACCATCAGCTCTTGCGAGCATGTGAGCTCGAGCCAGCTCCAGCACCGGGAACTCAACAAGGCACTCTTCGAACTGCAGATGTTCTCACATGTAAAAGAAGACAAAATGGTCACTAGTTGGACAAGATATAATTACATATGGAGAAAAATCTGAGAATTAATTAAAATTATTATGAGCAATAAGTAATTTTAGTAATGTGACTAGATACAAAAGAATTATACAAAAATAATTAGCTTTCCTCACAAAAATATTAATTCATTAGAAAATGTGATGGTGAAGACTTCTCCGTCATAGTAGCAACTGCACAACAACAACCACATAACCTACCTAAAAATAAATTTAATGAAGAAGGTGCAGTTTCTACAGGAAGAAAAGTCTGATTTTTTCTGAGGGGCGTGAAAAATCTTTGAATAAAATGGAAAGATATATGCTGAAACCTTCCAGGAAGACTCAGCATTGTGTAACTATCATTTCTCCCTGAATTATTTTATAAATCAAATGCAATCTCAATTAAAATCCCAACAAGATATTTTTGGAAACTTTATAAGATGAATAGAAAGTTCATCTGAAAGGAGAAAAAAATTTTTAAAAAGGGGCCGGGAATAATTTGAGAAAAAGACAAAAGAGGAGAGATTCTATGTTATCACGTATTAAACCATATTACAGAACTACGTAAGTTAAAATAAAATGTGGTACTGGAGAAGGATTTATTGAAGATTAATGGAAAAAATAGATAATCTATAAATACACCCTAGTATGTGTGAGATAAAGGTAGACTTTCAAATTAGAAGAGAAAATCCCATAAACAGTATTAGAACAATTTGCAAGCTGGGGCACAGTTAGGGGGATGGGTTCCACATGGATCAAAGTTTTAACTATAGAAAATTATACCCTAAAAATGCTAGAAGAAAATATGGAAGTAATTATTTTTGCAATTTTGGATTGGAGAAGTTGTTAAGTTGAAACCCAGATGCCATAAATTATACTACACAAAAAATTTAAACTTCTATACAATGAAAGAATGATAGACAAGTCAAAAGACAACGTAAAGTGTTGGTAGTACACATGTCAAATAACTAATATCACAAATCTGCAGAGTTGTTACAAATACAAAAGAAAAAAATCCACCAAACTAGAAGGAAAACAAGCAAAGGCCACTTAAGTATATGAAAGAACTAAAAGTGGCCAATTAAACATTTTAAAAATACTCCATCTTTCTAGTAATTAAAATATATTTGTGCATTAATAATTTGTGAATTAAAGCAATAACGTTAAATCTTTTTCTCTCCTTTTGAATTTGTAGGTTAAAGAGCTCTATAATATTCATTACTGGGGAGGGTATTGGGGAAACAGACACTACACATTGATATATGGGTAGATTGGTAAAATCTTTTAGAGTACAAGTTGTCCACGTGTTGGTAAAATTCTAAATATGCATATACTTTGGCAAAAATAAATTCTACTTCTAGAGTGTATGTACAAGAAAAAAAGAGGTCCAAGATCACATTTTAAGTCAAGGAAAGCAAGTTGCAGAACGCTATGTATGATATGATAGATTTTTTAATGCAAGATAGCAACACTCACAAATACACAAAAGCATGAGAAGGCTGTGCACCAAACTGGTAGCAGTGGGTATAGCTGAAGAAAAGGATCATGGGAGACATTCAACTCTTTAGTAATGTGTTCTTCATTGTTAATTTTTATAGCAACAGGCATACATTTCTTCTGATTGGAAAAATTAGGCACAGTTAGTAATAAAAAAACAAAACCAGCAAACAGAGAGAGACAGACCACCTCCAACTCTGGAGTGCCAAAAGCATTCCCCCAGCCACCATATTCCCTTCTGTGTCCAAAAGCACAGGGAAGTGAGGAGGGAGTGTGGTTAAATGACTTCCTGAGCTCTTTGGGGATGCATGTCCCCATAGCAACAATGTTATAAATGTGGTGAGTTTCCAAGGCTAGTCCATTCTGTTATAGGTTAGGTGTAGGCTTCTGAGGCTATCTCATAAACCCAACTCCCAAATTTAATCTTGATCTCAAGCACTTATGTGTTCTAATGTCCAAATGCCTAGCTTTTGGAACACATCCTTCCAATCAGTAGAGAACTGCCTAGACAAGTAAATATAAGGAATAAATACAGGATTTGGGTGTGAACGTGGCAAGTTATGGCAATATGTTCAATGTTTTTAATTCTTTTTGACGGTAGACTGTTTCTTTGATTTCTCACTTGCTATTTGTGTAGCTCGTGAAGGCAATTGTATTTCTATTTTAGTATTGTGAGAGACAAAATTGACAACAGAATGCATAAATCTTTTGAGTGTATAATACTTTCTCGTTTTTGAACAGATAAATTTTTCAGAATATAGAGAAAATAGCAGTTCTTTTGGGAAAGGACTGTTTTTCCCCCCAGACATTTATTCTGGAGTGAATATTTATGGTCTAGATAGAATCCCCTGAAAATAGAAATGTTGTCACGCTCTTGTTTATACGTAACATTTATTACAAATGGCAGGAAATGCTAATTTAAAACTAACTCTTAAAAATGAGTTCAGAGAAGCTTAGTTTAGGATTAATTTATAACCTGAACACTTTGAGGAATATTTGGGTCAATTTATTATGCGCTGAGATTGTTGAAAATTTATATGATGATTATTCTGATTCCATCTCTAAGCAGAAGTTTACTCTCAGTGGAAAAAAACCCAACAACATCTAAGGTTATTGAAATGCCATGCGTATAAGCATCCAGGCTCCAATTGCAATTTGCATATGCATGTGGGGTATGCACATTATTTGTCTAGGCGCGCACACACACACACAATCCTCAAAATTACCTGGAATATCAACAAATAATATCTTTCCCTTCCATGTTAGTGCAGCAATACTAGTCAGGTAGACGGTCGTTCTGTGAGACTCTGCAAGCATCTTTCTAATGACTGGTTTTATAGCCCGACTTCCCCATTTGGGGCCCACAGCAGTTTGCTCACATTCTGACAGTAAGCTAGTGACAGGCTCTCCGCAGAACAGAGCACTTCTCTGTCTACAGAATTCCGGGCACCAGGATGAACACATATGCACTGTCTACTTTGAGTATTTTTATATGACTCAGTATAAATGTATACATTCATAGCCTCATAAGCGCATGTCTGTAAATATGGGGGTCTCAATAGCTCCATGCATTTTCCTCACTAGCCAAGGAGTTTTCTGGTATATTTTATAAATCCTCTACTATTCCTGCACAGGAAATACTAAATTTTTGAGGTTTTAACAAATATCATGTTTCACTTAAACAGTGTAGAAATTATCCTGGTATAAGTACTTTTTTTAATGTTCTTGATTTTAACTTTTATCATTTTAAAAATAACATAATGCATGTTCATAGTGGAAGCATATAAAACACAGGTAAGTAAAAAGAAAAACATCACACCTGATCCTGCCACCTGGAGATGATAACCACCATAATAAACTTGATGTATACTTCCTTAGATTTTTTCTATGTACCTTTATATATGTATACTATTTTCCACAAAAATAGATTATTATACAGCTGTCTTAAAACCTTCAAACCTTGTTTTTAAAATTTAATATACCATGGATATCTTTACATTTCCAATATGATATTTAATGGCTGTGAGCCAAGGGCATTCTAGTTGCATGGACCAGGAATTCCTTGCCCCAAAGACCCCGGCCTCTTCCAGGGCCCAGCCTCCTGAGGAGTGGGCTGTGCCGCTGTAGCATCAAAATGTGGCCAAGGGGCAGCTGTTTCCAGGTGGTTGGATATCCACATCAGTGTGTGTGTGTGTGTGCTCACAGTATGGAGCTGAGCTGGAGGTAGAAGAAGGCATGGACTACAGGCCAGGGACCAAGGGCCAGGGTCTGGGTTCGACATCCCCACGCTACCTAAATTCAATCCTGCTCTCTAGATAATTTTGAAGCTATATTTTTCAAGTAAAAAGATAGACTATATTTAATCTAATGGTTTGTTAGATTGCTCTTATAACTTCAAAATATTTTTCATATGGCAGGCATGTGGTCCTCCATTTGTGCTCAAGGTGGGCCCCCAAAAGGCTAGGAGCAGGCCTGAGTATGCATTTTCTATGATTCATAAGTTTTTAGAATGTATAGTTTGTTTTGTTTAATAATTTACCTTTTCCTTGTGGCTGAAATGAGTAGGATATAAAAGTGCTCATTTATTGACTAATTAAGATTCAGTTTAATATGGTATTTATTGAAGATTTATCATATTCCTCCACATTCCGCTGAGTGGAGGGACAAGAGGTAAAAATACACAGCCAAACCCTTGTGGAGCCCACAATCTTCTCGGGATCTCAGACATGTGAAATGATTACTGCACAGAGGGGTAAGTGCATCAGATGAGTGTGGACATAGATACGGAAGCCACAGAGCAAAAGGAGGAAAAATCTGTAGGTCAGGGTCCTGGGATCAATTAATTAACCCGGTCAACAATAACCTCACAGAAATCTTCAAATAGCTGAAGAAACCATCCCATCCAAGATGAATTATTATTAACTTTCTAAATAGTATAAAAATTGTAAAGTTTGACAAATTTAGTAAATTGGTCCCTTGACAAAGTAATCACTCAGGAATTGACTTTCAGCAAATGATTTTTAACTAACTGGCTTGCTTCCCTGAGGGCAAGCTCAGTTCAAGCTGGGACATAAAGAAGGCACAGGTTTGGGGGGAAGGGCTGTGGCGACTGGTAAAGAAAGATGTTCTGTGGCGAGGGGAGAGCGTGTGTGTCCTCCTGGAGGCGTGGAATGGAATGGTGTGTCCTGAGAACCATGTGCTGCAGTACAAAGAGTGAGATGAGGAAACAAAAGTAGACAAAGCTGGAGAGAAAGGCAGAGCTGCAGTCTGGAGGCCTTGTGGTCCTGGTCCCACGGAGTTTCATCCTGTAGGAGACGAAAGCCATCGAAGGATTTGAAACCAGGAAATGAGAACCTCAGATTTGCAATTTAGACAGATCTCTATGGCAGTGGTATGGAGGAAGAATCGAAAGTGAGCAGTCTGGAGGGAGGGAGTCCACCGCTGAGAAGGGTCACGAGGAGGGCAAGTTCTGGATTCAGACTGCCGGGATTGGGCATCTAGCTCTACCAGCTGGCAGCTGTGTGTTTGGGCAAGTTCCTTAGCCTCTCTGTTGACCTGTTTTCCTCATCTGTAAAATGCATGTCATAATAGCCGTGAAGATTAAAGGGAACCATACCTATAAAGTGCTCAGGGCAGAGCCTGCCATGTAGGAAGCTCTCAGTACACGCTAGCTATTATTATTAAAATATAATAATCATCTTTCAGTAGTTCAAACGAAAGATAATGATGGTCTGAACTAAAGTACAGGCAGTGGAAATTGTAAGGAGGGGATGGGATGAGAAGGATAAGGAGTGGATTTGACAAGATTTTAGTAGATTACACTCAGGGGTGAGGAAGGAGGAGATTCCAGGTTGAATGACTGAGTGGAGGGTGTTGGTACCAAAAGAGTTTAGGAAGGCAGGCACAAGGCAAGGACAAGTTGGGTGGTGAAAGGTAATGAATTCTGTTTTGGAGACGTTGAGTTTTATGTAGCTGTGCGTCATAAAGGTGGAGATGTCCAGAAGGCAGATGGACATGCAGGCCTGGAGCTAGGAAGGAGAGGTAAGGCCACGTGAGCTAAATGCCAGGGTAACAGACTCATTGACCAGAAATAGCCACACTGACGAATAAAAGTTATTTCATCTGTTTGGTCCTTGATGCATGACTTCTGTTAGTACCCAGAAGGGAGGGCACCTTAATGGTTATCTTAGGTGCAACTTCCGTCATAATATCTTTGCTGATCAACGCAACTGGGTAGGGTCTCTTCACTCTGAGACCCTTTGTTATGGACTGAATGCTTATGTCCCCCTCAAATTCGTATGTTGATGTCCTAACCCCCAAAATGATGTTATTTAGAGGTGGGGCCTTTGAGAGGTAATTAGAATTAGATGAGGTCCTGAGGGTGGGGCGCTGGTCTCACGGGATTAGTACCCTTGTAAGAAGAGACACCAGAGAGCTTGCTCTCTCTCTCCACACGCACAGAGGGAGGCCACGTGAGCGTGTAGCAAGAAGGCAGCCATCTACAAGCCGAGAAGAGAGCTCTCACCAGAAACCAACTCTGTTTGACCTTGATCTGGGACTTCTAGCTTCCAGAACAGTGAGAAAATAAATTTTTGTTATTTAAGCCACCCACTCTATTTTGTTGTGTCAGCTTGAGCCGAATAAAACACTCTTGAATAAAGGATTCTTTGTATTTCTTTCATTGTAATAATATACATTTCCTACTAATCCTTTTAGATACAGGCAGCGTGAGGGCAGGTCCTTCATCGTACTTATGTTAGCATTCTCTACATTGCCCTGTTTTGCCCATAGCAGACGTTCAATAAACATCTGATGACCTAAGGTCAGTTTTGAAAGACTCAAGATCATGCCACAATTTGTGTGAAGAGGGTCACAGAGAATACACGTAGGGCAGGTCCTGGGCAGAACCCTGGGGCAAATCAAGACTGGAGCTAAGTGGAAACAGACAGGATGGTTTCACTGTGAAATTTGGAGATTACAAAGAAAGGACAGAGTTTCCCAAAGGTCAGTGGGAAGAATGAAATGGTCAATGTATCTGGCTAAGGCATATTTTTTCTTGAGCATGCTCTATGCAAGCCATTACGCAAGATTACATTGTAGCTTGGTTATTTCGACTTGATGTGAAAAATTCCTACAGTTTTTGAGTTAGGATTTGTCTGAAACAAATGAGTTTAAGGTTAAAATCAACAAAAGTTCAGGTCTCTAATAATTTGATGTAATTCTATTTAAAGAAGAGGAAGAAGAACCGAACAAACAAACAAAAATCAATGGTGACAGTCTCCCCTCAAAGAGACAAAACGAAACAAAACAGAACAGGTTTTGTTTATTGCACTTCAAACTCTCACCAACTTTACTGGGAGTCACTTAAAGTTGACTGAACGTCCTTAACTGGAGACTGGGGGTGATTCTGTGAGTCTGTGTATTCCCCGTGGGGTGCCATGTGTGTGCTGGTGGTAATGGTAGGAAACACAGGGAGCTTTCCCCCAGTGTCTCAAGGCACCCCTCCCAAGCGGATGGGAGAAATGGGGAAGATTTATTCATTTTTCTCTCTGGAGCATCTTCCATTACCATCTTGCTAATCTCCTGAGCACTACTGGAAGCAAGGACTTTCTAGCATCATGCTTTCTGAAGCCCAACAGTAGAGAGGATGACAAGGGAGTATATCTGTGCTGACCTATCCACCCGAGAGAAGCCAGAGGCATGCGGGTCAATGGATGACACTTGCAGCCTGGAGCTGTGGGAGCTCTTAGACTTGGGCTTTCTGATACGTTTGGCTGTTAGGCACTTGAAATTTGGCTAGTCTTGGTTGAGATGTGCTGTGATTGTAAAATACATACCACATTTCAATTACTTAATTAAAAAAAATAACTCATTACCACTTGCTTACATTGACCACAGGTTGAAATGATTTTTTGGTTATATTAGGCTAGATCAAATACATTATTAAAATTATTTTTACTTACTCCTTTTTACTTTTTTAATTCAGCAACTAGAAAACTTAAAATTACGTATGTGGGTCACATTCTATTTCTGTTAGAAGTAGACAGAGTCTATTATGTTAGACAGAGTCAAAGCCTTGCACCATCAAGGGACAGACACGTATCCTGGTCTCGACAGGGTGCAGAGCTTACAAGAATTCGTCTCTTCTCGTGTGAATCATGCCCAGCTGTGTATAAATGCAAGTTTATTGTTTGTGTAATTGTCCTCTGTGCATCCGGAGAGTCTTTCATCTGAGAATCTCAAACCTTAATTAATTCTCACTGAGGAGCTGGGGAAGGCTGGCATTCTTCGTTCTGTTTTACAGATGAGAAAACTGAGGACACGGGGAGACCTACTGACTCGCCCAGGGCTCCCCAGGGCAGAGCAGCAGAGCTCAGAATAGAAACTGTGAGTCGTTGTAATTAATCACACATCTGGCCAGCAAACAATATTTTCTCTTCCTGATTAGGTGAGCCCCTTCAAAGTAGGAACCCTGCTTTTAAAATGCTATTTCCAACTAGTGACATACTGAACGCTCAGTGAACATTACACAACAGTAGTAGTCACGGCCACCAGATTTTAACACTTTTTGTCTTTAACAACTAGGTAAAATACAAAAGGGATAAATAAGTGGCCTTTTACATTGCACGAAATTTTTCATCCTCTGGGGAAAGAATTATTACCTCTTAATTTGGAAGCAGATAAACAAATCCTAACGTTGATAAGTTCACTTGCTATTAAAAGTAGATTTCCTGGGTCTTATTTTGATATTTTGAGGAGAAGACATTGCAAGCAAAGGCATGTTGGTTTGGATTTGGACTCCAGACCTGACATGGAAGGAAGCAGCTCTGGGCCTCTGTGGCCCCCGATGACACCCTCCGCCACCTTCTGCCCCTGAGATGGCTGTCCTTTCATAAGCTCGGGCACCAGAGGTCTGTGAGCGAGGTGAGGTTTCTCAAAAGGGCACACTTTCATCCAACTTATTTGGGAGGGAATGCCATCGGAAACGGACGTCAGGCTTCTCAGCCAGAAGCTACATGAAGCAAATAGTTTCTTTCAAGTCTTTGTATTAATTTTTCTTGTGCTGAGTAGAATAAAAAAGAATAAAATCTACACACAGCCTTGTGATTACATTCTCTTGGATTGAGACTGATTTTCAGCATCACTCTAAAATATTGGGCCTCAAGATGCATGAGACTAGGAGCAGAATTAGGAATTAGGGAGTTATAGAAACCATTCATTCATGCATTCAACAACGTGTACCCTCTATTATGGATTCCAAAAATATTTATTTTAAATGCATGAGTAAAAGGTTTCTACATCCCCTTAATTCTGTTCCTTGTAAAAATTATTTGAATAAAATGTAATATTTTTCAAGAATGGTTGAAGGATGTTCATTTTTGCCAGTACATACATATATGTCCAAAGGAGTGTGTTCATACAATGCTCTCTCGACTTTCATTGCCAACAGACTTCGGCCTGATCAGTTCTCAGTGTGTCATCTCGTCCTTGTGACAGGAAATATGACTGGAGTGCGGAAAGGTTTTTAATTATGCTTGCAGTTGCCTCAAATAATGATAGCCTACTTGCAGGCACATGTCTTACAGGAGAATCATAGTCTGTGCTTTGTGCATCAGACAGATTCTTTCACTTCCTTTGCCTGTTGCTTGAACCAGAAAAATGGCTTGGAGAAATTCATGCACACTTCCCTGCCATCCCCACCCACGATGACCAGGCTGAGTCAATGGGAGAAGAGTTTCAATACCTTTGGCGTCTTTGATACTCCAGGCCCAGAATAGAAGGGGAGGCGGTGAGTGGGTCGAGAAAGGGAGCTGCCGTGGACTCCGTCCTAGACAATCCTTCTGCACTTGAAGTTTCTCATTCCTTCAAAGCTGATGAATTCCACTTCAGGAGTGGGGGTGGGGAGCAGAGGAAGGGTGAGGTAGAGGAGATGATAATATGTGCATGTCAAGCCCTTTACACATTTTTTCCAAAATGTTCTCTGCAAATCTCATTGGTCACCACTTCCTGCCCAGCTGTATTCATTCATTTTCTGATTGTTGCAAAGTCATTCGGCACCGCCCAACTAGACCAGTGTGGTACTGATTCTAGCACATCTCTGTTGGCAGAGAAATCAGGAAGACTTTAAAACACAGTGATCATTTAACTTTGCAGTAAAATGGATGATTTTGTAGGCCTTCATTGCTGACTCTGAAGTCGCAATTTTTACACAAATCTAGTAGTTATGAGTTCAAGCCAATGAGACAGCTTGGAGAGCTGGGTTTTCAATATGTGGAGGGAAGAGGGAGTCACTTCATGGATTGATGCCTCTGAACCCTCCACTCCAGAAGAAGATCTATAAAAACAGACTATCTTCCTTCTTTCAGCAATCGGGCTAAATCTATAGTAGCTAACCCCCAGGGAGTATTCTCTGAATGACAGCTGAGCAGACAATGGGAAGAATTGTTTCCCACTTAAATCTTTACTTAAGAAAGCTTTATGCAAAGTATAAATTTTCAAATGATGATGAGTTGAAGTATTGAGACTGTAACATGTTGGAGTGGGGTTAATGAATCGATGATATTTTGCAGCGGGGGAGGTAGGGGAAATAATGGACTAATGGAATTTGAGGGTGTTATGAATACAGAAAACAAATATTTTTCCCTTCTGCTGGGCCCTCCATGGACAGTTCTTAGGACATGGTCCATAGCAGTTCTGTACGTGGGCAGCCCCCTCTCTTCCTCAGCAGCAGCCGCAGGACTCTGCCGGGGCAGGAGCGTGGCGCCTCTGCCCGGGCTCTGATTCATGCCTGCAGAATAGCAATCTGCTCTGGGTGCACCGAGCACAATGCAGGCCCTCTAAGCTGCCACTCATTCGGGGCCTGCTAACACTCCAGGCCCTTGTTTCTGATTCTCGGCATTGTCGGGGCAGGGGATGTGGGGAGGGCTGCACACTTCCATGCTGGGAAAGGCAGGGCCCCTGGCGGCCCCAGCAAGTCATCAGATGGCCCAGACAACAGCGGCAGCCAGACGAGCCGGAGGGGTGCTTACACCTCTTGGCAAACTTGCCAAACATTCAGGAATTTGGGGATTGTGGTGTCAAAAAGTCTGGTCTCTGCCCCCTGGTCCTCCAATTCCAAAAACAACCCCACCTCATTAAAAATTCTTTTGGCACGGCGGGCTATTACAAAGTCTGATTGAAGTGCCAACGTTTCTCTAATACCCTTCAAACGACAGAGCTGATAAATTTCCAACAGCACTGGGGCAGACATCAAACTATATAATCTTGACCTGGTTAGATAAAAGGTGATGCTGGTGAAGGTGACCGATGGGGGATCATGATGGGCAGACAGGTGACATGGGGAAGATTGAAGTAGCAAGCTTGTTGCTAATCTCTACACTGTGGGCAAAAGAAGTGACGTATTAAAAACATCATACCCAGAACATATTCATTCCAGGAGGGAGCAACACATTCTTAAACTCATAGTTTAGCTGCACATAAGAGGCAAGGCTCGAGCTTGTCTCTAAGCAAAGACTGGTATTGATGCCCAGTCAATTTAAAGGACAAAAGGGACCATGAGACTATTTTAGGATAAAAATAACAGCTACTACTTTTTGAGCTCTATGTTCCAGAGATTTTAAATATATAAGCTGATTTAGGCTTAATGGCAGCCTTGTCTGACAGATATCATTGTCCCCAACTTATACACCACTGAAGATTCTAAGGCCCAGGGCAGTTAGCAAAGTTCTGCCTCACCCCAAAGCCAGTATTCTCAGATTCACTGTGCTCAGATGCCTTTCCGGGGCTAGAAGGACACATAAACCTAAGACCATGAAACAAATGGTTTTTTTCCTAAAGAATTCCGGTCTTCCTTGAACTTGGATCAGCTCTTTGTCTTAAAGAGGTAACCACTATTGCTCTTTGCAGACGAGAGAAGACGACTAACGCTGGGACAAGCAGCGAGCACTTCCATTTCTCTGAATGAGCTAAAACTGGACCAGTGAAGTCCAGCCTTTGTGATACTTCCTTGTCTCCTCCTCGACCAAGAATGTCTGGACGCCCTGAGTCAGTCGGAGTGCCAGTGCTCCTTCGACCTGGTGCACAACTTAACAGGAGTCACCAGAAGGACTCAAAACTCTGGGTCAGGAAAAGCCAGTGCCGTTAAGTTGGCACAGCTAAAACCATTCGGGTGCCAACCTTGTGCTCCTGGATGCAGCTCGTTCATTCATCTATTTGTTTCTTCATTCAACAAACAGCTATTCTAATGACTCTATTAAATACAAAATGTGAGGTAAAAAGTTCAAGTAGTACAAATAATAGACAATGAAAAGTAAGTCTCTCACCCCTTTCTCCCTTCCTTTGCTTTGGGGCAACCACTATTACTAGTTTTTTGGGGATCCTTCTAGAGACAGTCTAGGCACAAAGCTACCTGTCCCTTGGTTTTCTTACCTGCTATCCAATCCTTGCTACAGCCTGGGCACTGGTTTATATGAAGTGATGGCCAAGACTTGGCCTCTGCCCCTGAGAAGGAGATAGACACACAAACCAACTGCCACCACTTGACTGACAGGTGCCCTCTTGGAGGTCCTTGTGGGAGAGGTGGTGGTCTGAGTGGATCAGAGTTGAAACGTCTATGTGTCTGATCAGCTGTCACAAGTACATTGTTGTTACTAATAGTGAAGTGTCAGTGTTTGCAAGTTATGTTTAAAAATAGATTAGAGCTTATTCCTGTGACAATCACCCCCACTTGCATTCTAATTTGCTTTTGTGAGTGACAGCGAAAGGTGTGGAGATCAAGCTGGCTCACTGAGAAGTGTGCCTGACCCTGGGCACACCCATGGTGTGCCCTCTTATGAATGTGATCTGGTGTACATTCTGGGGGTTGAAAATTTCAGACATCCAGGAACCAAGGAGGACATTGTTTCCTCATTTTCTGGGATGCCACTAGAAAGCTTTATCTCAATAGTACACGCCTTCCATTTAGTTGAGATGTCGATCTTCTAGTTGCCTGGTTTCAAAATGTTCCTACATGTACAAGAAGGGAAGTCAGGAGGTAGCAAAGCTGCCCATCTGGATTGAATACCGTCCGGGACAGGAGTTTGTGCACAGTGAGGCCGATGAGGTTTTGCAGACTCAAGAGACAGCTGGCTGTGATGCGCGTGCACGCGAGCTACTGGTGGACGGCTTGCAGCACACGCCTTCGGGCCGGCTCGGACTCACAGGAGCGACTCAGGAGCCGGTGGACTTTGAAGAGGGGCACACAGTGATTGTCGGGTTCACAAAGAGTCCACGTTTACTGTGGTTCACCTGAATTCTCACCCTGTATTGAGTCTTACTTCCAGTATGACTATAAACCAGCTCCAGACGCAGACGCAACCTCTGCTCAACGTCTGTTAGGGAGTTAAAGAAAATAAAAAATGGCATACATACGTCTCACATGATTTCCAACCCCAGCTATGAGTTGGCTCTGTTTCACTCACCCAGCCAGAGGCAGAGAGAGCTCTGCAAACTCCAGCGGCCCTTTCAAAAAGTCTGGTCTCCATCCTGCCTTCAGGAGAAAACCCGGGGCCTGTCTGAAGTGCCCTGTTTCAGTTTCTATGGCAGCTTGCCTTTTGGCTGTCCTAGGAGAGAATGTGGCCTCAGTACAGTCTCCTCTTGAGCTTTCAAAGGGGCCCCTCTGAGGGCAACAAGGTTTGCTGGTTATTACGACACACGAGGAAGAAATGCATCTTGGAATGAACGAAGCACACTTGAATTGCTGAGGGCAGGATGATCTTTCCCGAGGACTTTTTCCCTCAGGAGTTCAAAATGGCAGCCCACCTTGACAACAGGGTCTCTATGCTCACTTAAGTTTTCATATTATGTCAGAAAAGTGTAGATATAATTCTCTTCCCTCACTAAAGAAACTCAAAACACAAATTTGTACAGTTAAACTTCCATCGAAAAAATACTGCAATATGTTATTACTCTTTTTAAAGCCCACTGTAAATGCTATGATACAGGGCATGGAGGTGAGGAGGGTTCTGCCCCCTTCCTTTCCTCCCTCCTTCTCTCTCCCCCTCCCTTCTTTCCTTCCTTCCTTCTTTCCTTCCTTCCTTCCCTCCTTCAAATAATAGGAAGCAGAACTAGATCTGAGTGAAATCTTGCCTTTTTACTCAGTTTTTTTGCCTAGCTGAGTTAAATAAAGCACAAAAAGAGTGCATTTTCCAAGTACCTTATGGGATTCTGTCAATTTCTTTCTTCCTCATGCTTTGAAAATGACCCCCAAAGAGATAAAATTACTTGCATTGATTCCTACAGAAAAGCAGCCAAGGTTTTATTAAAAACACTGCCCTTCATATTCTTGCATATTTTCTTTCCCTCTCTAATATGGGAGGATATCAAATGTAAAAGAAATACAAATGTAAAACACTGCTCCTTTCATCTTTGCTCAATTTCCAAAGTCTTCTAACACATCACCTTATTTTTCTTTATTAAACTTTAAAGCGGAGCGAGTTGCACGCTGCGTTTGAATTTCGAGGGCATGAGGGACTCTGATGGGCTCTCTGCGTTGCGTCGTTCATTGGGTTCTCATGAGATCTTCTCACCCTGCACTGGGACTGGCAAAACCCTTTTATACCTTGGGGAACACATTGAAACGAATTGGTTTCCTATGGAACTCAGAATTCTGGAAGTTCATCTTCCTTGATGCGACTGGATTCTTTTATTTTTAAGAAAAAAAGATGAAAAAGCATCATTGATGCCTGGTTGAATAAATAAACTTTAAAACAAGTTCAGGATTTCCCTTCAAACTCATATTATGTATTATTTGAGTATTTCTTGGAACGGCAACACTCTGAAATACATATGAAAAATAATTTGATGATGAAATATAATGATAAAAAATAATTTAATGAAAAACGTGTGATGACCTGGACTTCTTTCTTTTCTTTTTTTTAATTCTCAGCCTAATTTTGTTCACGAGAACCTGTCCCTGTCAAAAGCTACCTCTAAAACCCTGGTCATGGAGCAGACTCTGTAGCCAAGTGGGGGCAAATGTTGTGATAACAAGTGAAGTGAAAAGAAAAAAAGACTTCAAAATTTCATGTGTTTTAAAAAAGACTGAAAGGAAGCATACTCAAAGAATATCCTAGAATTATTTGTCATATTTTTCTCCTTTCTGTAATTTTTGACAATTACTGTTCTAACAACAACAATAACAAAAAGACCAACCATGGTCCTTGTATTCTTAGTGGGTCCGATTTATCCTGGACCACCCTGTACTTGGAGGTGTAGACCTCTGACTTTTAAAACGTTATGTACTTTAAATTCTGAATAACTTATCAGAAACTATAATGGTGCCGAATAAAATCTCAGCCCTGAAAGAAACAATACTGGAACCACACAGTACGTGCCGGGATAAACATTTGAAAGCAGATGAATCATGAGGTCACTAGCTGGGCAATGAGCACACCTGAGTTCTGATAAGCATGACCCACCGGCACATGGTGAAATCCTCGATCCACAGCGAGCGTCTCATCTTCACTGAGCTCATCGGGATGAGCCTTTCGTTCCTATAAAGCCAGGCACAGGTTCACCCTTCGGGAATGTTTAACACCCTCTTGGAAACGATGCCAAAATCCAGGGCTTTGACAGCTTGGTGAAACCTTATTTTATCCTGAGATAGAGAAAAACCTGACTCCGGGAAGGGCTAAATTTTCAAAGGCAGTACCATGTTGCAGCAGTAAGTTAACTGGCAGGTCTTGGGGCGATGAGAGCGCCTTTGAACCTGCTGGGAAGTTTAACAGCAAGAGCGCAGATTCCTGGGAGAAGATCTGTTTAAGAGAAGATAAGGAACTAGCAAGTAGCTTTCCAGCTGGACAAAGAGGCAGGAGACAGAATCCATCGGCTCCAGAACCCACGTTCAATTCTTACACCGCGTTGGGGGGAGAGAGGAAACACAGAGAAATTTATGGGATGGTGTTGAAAATACATGCCCAAAACAAGAAGTTGGGCAGTTTCATTTTCTTTTCGTATTATAGGCTAGAATTTAAAATATCGGTTTGAAGAGGGAATTAATTGGACTTGGTGGAATGACAAGTCAGGAGCCACTAAGGCATCTGGTGATTTACTAATGCCAACGCCAGTTCTCTGCCCAGGGACTCTCTTTGAAGTCAGGGGATGTTGGGGACACAGCGGGTGAAGGGAGGAATGGGAATCAGAGTGACAACCGGCTTGGTAGTCAGATCACTACCTCTAAACATTTATTGCTTTTCCCTTCCTCATTCATTCAGCAAACACCTCATGACCTGCTCTCTGTGCCTGGCATGCTATTGGGCGTTTGGGACTCGACCATGAATACAGGAGAATTCCTGCTCGTAGAGTCTAGAGGTAATTTCAAATACTGACCAACTCCCGTTCTCCTTCTCAATAGGAGAAGCAGCTCTCAAGAAGTGATGCCCTTCTCCAAGTTTCTACAACCTTGTGTCTCTAATTTCAAGATATTTCTTATTTCACACAATTTTACTCTTTAATAAAAGCAATTCATTAAGTATATAAAAGTGGGCTTAATATTGATGTTGTTTACAAGTCTTTTTCACCTAATAAATTAATTCACTAGAAAAGAAAACCCCAAGTCAGACAGATCTTCCATTCAGATTTTTTTTTTGGGGGGGGGGGAGGAAGATTGTCCCTGAGCTAACATCTGTTGCCAATCTTCCTCTTTTTGCTTGAGGAAGATTGTCCCTGAACTAACATCTGTGCCAATCTTCATCTATTCTGTATGCGGGACACTGCCACAGTATGGCTTGATGAGCCATGCGTAGGTCCATGCCTGGGATCCGAACCCATGAACCCCAGGCCACAGAACCAGAGCACGTGAACTTAACCACTACACCACTGGGCTGGCCTCTGACTGTCATTTTTTAACGCTATGGTTTCTATGTTGATTTCATGAGCCTTCTTTTCCAAATGTGGGAATCCACGGATAGCATTAGAGGTTTGACCTGGGGGGGGGGGGGGGATGGATTACTTTTTGCCAGTTAGAGACCTAGCCAGTCTGAAAACTACCACTAAAGGGTTTTTGTTTGTTTGTTTTTGCCTATAAAATATTAACTGACAGCCATAAAACCAAAATATAAAGTTTTTTTTTTTTTAAATCTCTGTTTTGTCCTACCCAATGTTCCCCAAAGGGAGGGGGAAACTTCTGTAACTTTCCAAGAAGTAAAAACCAATTAACATTTAGAAAAGTTACATTACACTTATAACCCAGTAGTGCAGTGAGTTTTCAGAAGAGTCAGAATATAAAATAAGATTCAGATGCCTGCTTCCTTGATAGGCTTACATTACTTTGACTAATAATCTCAATAGTTCCCATTGCAGGGAAAAATTTTAGTTTCTCAAGAGCGCCATGGGGACGGGACATGGAAGGGCCCCAGTGATCCCTGCCTCTGGATATTAATGCCCTCTGTGGTCCCCTCCCACATTATAAGAGGATTGGTCTGTGTGACAAAAGAATACGGCAGAAGGGATGCTATGTCCTTTCTTGGGCTAGATCATAAAAGACATTCTGGCTTCTGCCTCTCAACCTCTCTCTCTCTGACCATTCCCTCTGGGGGACGCCAGCTGCTGTGTTGTGAGGACACTCAGACGCCCTGTGAGTCATCAAGTGCAAGGTCCCGAGGCCTCCTGCCCACAGCCATTCGAGGGAGCCTTATTGGAAGCAGAGCCTCCAGCCCCGCATGAGCCTTCGGATGATGGTAGCCCCTGCTGACAGCTCGACGGCAGCCTCGTGAGAGAACCTAAGCCAGACTCACTCAGCTGTGTCACTCCCAGACTCCTAACCCACAGAAACTGTGTGAAACAATCAATGCTTTTTGGGTTGAGCTGAGTTTTGGGGTAATTTGTTATGTAGCAATAGATAACTAGTAAGAGGCCTTCTCAAACCTGAGACGCATTTATCCTCTGGTTCACATATCACGCTGGTAATATCTGCCACGTGGAATATTCTCACTGGGAGTCTTGGGAGGTTTTAAATCTCCTCAGTTCCCTGCACATCACGTGCATTAATAACACACATATCCGTGTGTATGCATACATACATGTAGAGAGAGCTAATGAATATCCGTGTGTATGCATACATACGTGTAGAGAGAGTTAATGCATTTTTTTCTAAACACTTTTGGAAGTTCATTTTCCATTTTAAAGGTAATACATGTTTAGTAAAGAAAATGTGAAGGGAAAGTTAAAAAAATTACCCATAAGAGAACTACTGTTAACATTCTTTCAGGGTGTTTAAAAGGTGTGTGGCCATATGCTATATGCCATGTTTTCAACAAGCCAAATTCATTTTCTTTAATAACAAAACCCAATAATCGCCTTGTTCATCCTTGTCATTCAGCTCCCTGTTCAGAGTGACAGGTTCTCAGGAAAATCAGATGCAACTGGCCCTGAGTGAGCAGAAGGCCAGTGAGAGTGTCGTGTGCTGGAGCCAGGCCCTGGCAGGGAGCAACCAGTGTCTGAAGGCGACAGACACGTGGGAGACGATTCAGACCAACCGGCAGTCGCTTCTGTGCACATTCTTTTTATTTCCAGTACTAACATGTGTGTAAGGAGCCACTCCCTGGCTGCAACAACTCAGATTTATATGCACGAACTCCTGAGGGGACTCCACACTCCCTTATTCTCTGTTCCTCTTCAATAGGGCTGCTTGGAGATGTGGGGTTACTGAGATGCTGATGAGACCCCAGCAGGAGGGCCCTTTCCAAGGCCCTGAGAGGGTGGCTAGCTCTGCGTTCACCGAGTCATATATTTTTACCAGATTTGCGAAGTAAGAAACTAATCACGATTGGCTAAGACTGCCATCGCGGCCTGCTCTGCCCCCGCAAACCCCCAACCCACGTACATTTTCCTTTATGCAGGGTGGAGTTGAGGGGTTGCAGGCATTTTATTTTCATAAATTTTATATTCTTTCTCTTAACAGGGCCCAAAAGTTTGCATAAGTTTCAGGACCTAAAATGTAAGGTATGACTCTTGGTCTTTAAATTGCCAAAAAATATATGTTCAAACAGTTTTTAATTGCTTTGTACTGTGGGCATAATCTATTATGCCTTAGTCTGAGTTGTTGTCGTTGGGACTTTCAGGCTGTGAGAGTCAGAGAATGAGAGGGTTTCTAAGGCTCAGTCTGTTCTGATGGTTGGATGTGACTCCCAGCATTGATCCATGAGCACCCTAGGTCCTCAAGAGGCTCTCCTCCCTGTGTCCATGTTCTTTGACTTATGGATACTTGTTGAAGAAAACAGCTTCCTCTCCTGTGTCCACTGTGACTCCTCAATTAAGAAAGAATCAAATAAATTTAGCCTCCTCCACGCAACGCCTCTGAACAGAAAAGGAATTCAGAATATATAGTACCAACCAGGCGGGTGATCAACTCTATAAAGGACTGTGCTGTGCGCCGAGTGCTTATTCGTTTCACCTGTTGATCAGAGGACTGTGTTCTTCTTTTAAAACATTTTGAAATTTGAAAATCCAACCAATGCCTGCTGTGGCAGCCATGGAGATGGCGCTGCTCGGTTGTCCCTTTAAGAGAAGCTGCTGGGGTGCATAGCAGGGCAACAAGCCCAGCTGCCACATCTTTGGAACCGCTGCAACACCCCGTTCAGAGCCCCAGCCTCTGGCTACTCCCAGCTGGTGCCTGAACGCTGCTGAGGTGGAGCTGCAGTGCCGGCCCATCCTGCCTGACTCGGGATTCCTCTAACAGGCAACTTTGGCTCAGATGCTCCCCGCAGCTGGCAAGCGCTCTCAGAACCGCTCTGGGTCCTGAGGCTCTTTCTTGACAGTCTTTCCTTCCCTCTCTCCCTTCACAGGCACAGACCTGATCGCAGCTGACTGCCCTCCCTGTCTGTTCCTGCTCCCTCCTCCCTCTGCCCTTCACAGGCTTTCCCTCAATAAATCTCTTGCCTGTCAATTCCCATCTTAGCATCTGCTTCTCTGAGCATCTGAACTGACATCGTGTACATTGTTAAAAATGAACAAATCCAGAAGGGCTTATAGGAAGAAACAGCAGTTCCCTGGCCCTCCCCTTGGGTAACCCCATCCCTAATTCTCTCACACGGGGAACCACTTTGAACACTTTCTCTTTTTAGTTCTTTTGGCAGGTACCTCTGTATCTCTAAAATAATATGCTTATGCCATTTTGTTTATGTATTTATTTTTATTGTTTGTTATATATTTTTATATATTTGTTGTATGTGTAAATATATGTAATATATTTATTTATTATTGTTTATTGCCATAATATGTTTATGCCGTATCTTTCTTATTTTTTTAACTAGTGAAGTATAACTGACATACAATAAAATCACTTATATTTACAGTGAGCAATTTGAAAAGTTTTCACATTGGTATGCACCGTCAAACTATCACCACAATCAAGATGGCCAACACGCCCATCACCTCTGAAAATTTCTTCATGTTTAAAAGTTTCCTTGAGTTTAAAATCACCCCCCCCACCTCTCTCTACAGTCCCCAATTTGTTTTTGTCACTACAGATTAGCTTCATTTTTCTAAAATTTTATATCAGTGGAATTATACGGTATGTACTCCTTTTTCCTGGCTTCTTTCTCTCAGTGTCATTATTGTGAGATTCATCCAGGTTGCTCTGTGCATCTGCAGTTCATTGTTTATCGTTGCTAAGCTGTGTACCCCTCTGCATGCATGTCCGTACTTTGCTTATCCATTCCCCTTTTGATGGACATTGGGGTTGTTGCCAGTTTTGGACTATAGCATATAAAGGTGCTGTAAACATTTCTGCACAAGCATTCCTACAGACATACACTTTCTTCTCTCTTCCGCCTTCAATGGTCATTGTCCTTTTTTGCCTCATGTCCAGTGTCTTGAGTGCCACTGTGTCAAGTATTTTGCCTGAGATTTTAGTTGTTTTGGGCAGGTTAGTAAATCAAATCGTGCTTACTCCATTTGGCTGGAAGCAGAAATACTGTACACCTCCTTAACTCACCATGACCTTCCTCAAGTGGTGCTGTCCCTCTCAGTGTTTTGTTTGAGAACCTCCAGCACAGCTCCATTTCTCCCATCCCAGCCTTCACCCTATAGTTGTCAGACATTTTGCTTCTAGCTGTTATAAACCCTTCCATACATTATTATCGTTTTCCTATTTCTTTATTCAACAATTTTAGACATTATCTGTTGATTTCTCTGATGATGGATATGAATTTAGCTCACTTATCTTCCAAACCTGGCCTTCCTTTCCTCCACTTTAATCAGATTATGCCGCTATTTTTAGATCCTTTCTCTCTCTCTCTCTCTCTCTCTTTTTGGTGAGGAAGATTGGCCCTAAGCTAACATCTGGGCCAATCTTCCTCTATTTTACATGGGATGCCATGAGCGGTGCTAGGTCTGCACCCAGGATCCGAACCTGCAAACCCCAGGCCACCAAAGCAGAGTGCGCAAACATAACCACTACACCACCAGGCCGGCCCCTAGATCCTTTCTCTTAGTTGCCTTTGTAACTACATAAAATATAGTTTTATCTATCCACATTCCTATTTTTAATTCCCTGAGCTATTGACAGTATCTCTTGACTCTTTCCTTTGTGAGGTGAGCATATGAATGTCGTCACTCTGTCCTCCATCTCCGTATTCCTTCTAATCACAATCAAATGCTTCATTCTAACTTACGTTGTCAAGAAAGAGAACATTGACCTTGTTCTGCCACCTGACCTAAGCCCTGCTTCTTTCTGCCTGTGAAATGGATCAACAGTGTTCACAACATTATGACCGTGTAAAGATTATTCACAGCTCATCCACACGGTAGTCTATGATCACATATCTATTTTACACAGTCTTGTGCGGTTCTTGGAATTTCTAGTTGTCTCCTCCTCACTCCATTTCCTGCATTGCTGCATTTTTCACAACTTGATATTCCAACTTCCTCACGATCGTATCAAATCTGTGATTTCTTTCTGCTCATTTGCATTCTCTTCCCAGACATCTGCCTTTTGGAACCCTCGTTCCACCAGCTCCAAACAGGACACTCGTGCTCTAGATTTGGTGGAAAACTGTCACCCTAGGTCTTCCTTCCATCTTCTTCCAGATTAGCTTAATTGTTTCTTGAACGCCATGTTTTTTGATTTACTCTCTTATTTTGCTGGAACACATCCCTGAATTTCTTCCGTAGAAAGGGGATGTTGGACATAAACTTACTGAGTCCTTCCATGACTTAGAGTATCTTTATTCTACTCTCAAATTTAATTGATAATTTGATTGAGTGTTGAATTTTTCACTTAAAATCATTTTCCCTCAGAACTTTGAAGGGGGTCTTCCATTGTCTTGTAGCATTTGTAATTGCTGAAGAGAAGTTTGATGTCAATCTGATTTTTTTTTAAAAAGACAGCTTGTTTTTTCTCTCTGAAAATTTTTTGGATTTTAAAATCTTTGATATTCTGAAGTTTCATCATTCTATGACTGAATTTGGTTCACTTTTCATTCACTGCTTCTAGTATTACAGTACTTTTTTCTCCTCTCCTCGGTCAGTCTAGAGACTCATGTCTTTCATCTGAGAAATTCCCTTTTTATTATTTCTTCGTATTCTCCTCTTACTTTGTCTGTTCTCACTGGAGCTTCTGTTATTGGACGTTAGTCTCTTGGATTTATGCTTTACAATTTAGCCTTTATTTCAAATTTTCATTCTACCTGTATTTTCTACTTTCTTGGAGATTTCTCTGATTTTTATCTTTCAATCTGTTTATTGAAATTTCTGCTTAAACTAGTATTTTTTTATTTCTAAGAACTCTTTTTTATTCTTGGGTCATTCCTTTTTTATAGCATCCAGTTCTTGAACCATAACCTCAATTTTTTAATTCTCTCTGAGGATACTACTTATAGTTAAATATAATTTTCTAGTAAATGTTCTTAAAACATTCAAGTGTGTGTATCTCTTGCATGGACAATGAATCTGCACATGTCCACTGACATCACTTCTAAAATGCTGGCATTTCTAAAATCTACCAAGAGACATTGTTTTTCCTCCTGGTAGACATAAATTTCTTCAGCATGAGCTGAGTTTTCAAAATATGGAGTCCACATGTTCAGAGTAGTTACTTCCTCACTGAACTAGGCCAGCTGCTGCACTGAATTAGCCTTAGTGAAAGTTGTTTTTCTCTTTTCAAAAGTTTGGGAGTTCCTTTCCTTTTTATTATATGTTTATATTCTGTGTGTCAGTTGATGATCTGAGGCCAAGTGGCCAGTATTGGAATACGTGTGACTGGAGCCAAATCGGGAGACTTAGCAACCCGGACAGAAACTCTTGCAAGGGTTTGGACACTGATTGATGTGGCTCTCAGAGAGCTCCTGCGACGTGGGTGCAGCGGGAAGGGAGGGGAGGGGAGGGGAGAAAGGTCACTAACCTCATAGTTGGCCTCAGCACCTACCTTTTTTATAGACAGCGTGGTTGGGTGATCTGACTGCATGGTTATTCAGTTTTAAAAGTATATGAGGATTGACAAACAATACACCAAAACATTAGCCATGCTTATTTCTGGGTTTCAGCATACGAGGTGTTATCTTTCCTTTTTTTAAAAAAATATGTGTTTATTTCTAAATTTTCTACAATGAGCACGATTACTTCTGTAGTCAGAAAATAATCTGTTGTTAAACCATATATAAGGGTTTCTTCTGAATCTTCATTTACTGTATTAAAAATAGCAGAAGAAACAAAACAAAATAAAGAAAAAAACCCAATTTTAACCCCAGGGCTGTTGGCTATACCTAAGATGAAAAAACTAAATCCTGCAATTGACTTGGTCCAACATATTTGGACCAAGTATGTGATGAAGAAGGGGGGGGCAGTGGGAGAGTGGGGTGAGCATGCTGGGAGGATGCAGGGAAGGACATGGGAGCCGGAGGAGAGGAGGCCTCAGGTATACTCTTCTGTCCTTCTCAAAGCTCACGAATGTTGGAAGCACGGCTTTGGAAAAAATAGTCTGGATTTGCAGATAGAATATAACTGAAATTGGACATCTGAATTTTGAGGATTACGGTGGTACATACTTATGGGCTAGGTTTCCTGACCTGGTATGATAATTCAGACATTAGTTACACATGTGGTGGGATGGTATGTGCATCACTGCTCGCTAAAACAGGCAATATTCAGATCACCCATACCACCCAAGCAGCCTCTGCTTTGAAGAGGGGCTTTGAGAGGAGGCTGACTTCTCCCTACGAAGAGCTTTTCACTTGTAAAATCAACAAATGCGATGGGACCCGCACTGAAATTTTTATTCAGAGGCCAGAATTTAAAATGCTTTCAGGATTGAAAGGAATGTATAAACCACATCACCACAGAATTGCATTCATGAATGACCTGGGAAATAGACTAAAAGTAAAATTTTGATATATTCCCAAAAGAATGAGAGCAAAACAGTTGGAATTGGCATTCTGTATTCTCCTCTTTGTTAAAAGAAGGATAAATATTATCCATCGGAGAGAGTTCTCTCTTTTTGTGGGGATTTTTGCAGTTCAGAGATTTGCATCCCTGGGCATAATTAGGAAATAGTTATGTTTATAAATCTTGTGCCTTGAATGGCTTGTTGGGCAATATTTCAGTATTTGAGTCACACAACCATCAACTGGCCTCAGAGACTTATTTTTAAATCCTAACTCTAGAAGATCTAAGAAGACTTTGAAACCAATCTCTATGTTTAAGAGAAGTCAAATTCCAGAATTGCAAAATTTAAACTACAATCTTGTATTGTAATTTTGATTTGGTGATCATTGCTAAAAATGAATTAACAAGGCAAATTCTAACTGTGGTGTGCCTCTCCGTGTATAACACACCTCTCCCCCTGAGCCATTGCCACGCTTACGATGAGTGCGTTGACTTGTTATCTCCCCCCATGCCTTTCTTTGTGTTATCAGTGTCAGGAACTGGCGCTTCTTTCATTTTGCTGTATTCCGAGGACAAGGACGGAAACCACTGCTGCCTCTCTCCAATCACTGCCCTAACACAGCTGTAACCAAACAGCACAATTTTTACTTATTTTTCAGGGTGGGTCACCTAGGTTTAACAAAATTTTAAGAAGTATGATAACATCAGCTAATATTTTTCAAAGCTTGCAGTGTGCCAGGCACTGTTCTGAATGCTTCAGATGTATTAATTCATTTAATCCTCACAACAATCTTATCAAGTAACATAGTGATGGGCTGAATTGTGTCACCCTAAAGATATATGTTGGAGTCCTAACCCCCAATCCCTCAGACATGACCTTATTCGGAGACTGTGCCTTTACAGAGGTGATCAAGTTAAAACGAACTCATTAAGTGAGTCCAATTCCAATATGACTGATGTCCTTATAAAAAGGGGAAATTTGGACACAGAGACAGACATGTGTAGAGAGAAGACAATGTGAAGAGACACGGGGAGAAGACGGCCGTCTCCAAGCCGAGGAGAGAGGCCTGCAGCAGATCCTTCTCTCAGCTTTCAGAAGAAACCAGGCCTCCTGACACCTTGACTTTAGACTTGTAGCATCCAGACCTGTTAGACAATGAATTTCTGTTGTTTAAGCTGCCTGGTTTGTGCTACTTTGTTACAACGTGCAGCAAACTAATATAATAGCACTATTATTATTAACCCCAATTCATGGCTGAAGAAACTGAGAGCAGACAGGATAAGTAATTTGCCCAAAGTTGTACAGCTTGTAAATGGGGAAGGAACCCAGGCAGTCCGGTGCCAGACTCTGCTCTTCTAAGCAGCTAAGATACTCAATCTCTCTGAATTCTATTATTGCAGACAGTGCCCTTGGTTCCAGTGCCCCTTGACAACCTCTTTCCACGCAACGCAGAGCACAGTTGTGAGGAACCGTAGATTGAGGTGCAGAGAAACTGAAACAAAGCAGCAATGAAATAACAACTACAAAGCACGTAATACGCATGTGAAGCCCTTGGATCGAGCACTTGTTAGGAGCCAGGTGTCACAGCAGGAACTGAGACTGTGGAGAGGGACGAGTTCAGGTCTCTTCAGGAGTTCCCACCTTAGGAGGGAGCCTGCTCCTTCAACAGGGTGAGAGAGCCCCAGAGAGGGGCGCACAGGAGAAATGAGCCAGCTTTGCCTGGGGAAAGATGAAGACCTCTATGGAAGGACCCCACAGAGGAGAGAACCTTCGAGTTGGGCCTTGATAAGTGGAAAGAATTCTGGCAAGTGGCTAAATAGAGAAAGGTTTCTAAATTGTTTTGTTTTGGTGAATGTAGTTGGACGTACAGGCATTCTCAGGTCTAACTTTAGGAATGTATGAATGAAAGAGAAACACTGGTGCTCCAGGCAAACACTTGGCAGGATTATTTGCATTAAATGAGAGAAGAGCTGTAGATAATGGGTGTTTTCCTGCTTTTCACTGTCACACTCCAAAAGCCATTGGCTTAAAATTTAATAAGGCTGCATAATCAACTGGGGGAAAGTCTTGGCAACCTTAATTGGATTCTCAGGGCACTTGAATCTGTACCTCGGGAACCTGGGACCGGGGGAAGGCTGACTGAAGTCCCTGGATCAGGGTACCCACTGTGATGCTGAGGCAGAGGGAGCAAACTCTCATGCCCGGGCCAGATGTGGATCTTAGTGATGTTCGACCTTCACAGTATCAGCTCACACTGAAAATCAGCAGCTTTCTCATAATATTCAGGATGCGTGTCTTCTCTTTAAAAAAAAAAAAATCGAAAGATCTGGCAGTACTGGGCTTGCATTCCTACGGGGCTGCCTTTGTGTGTTAGTCAGGGCACACTATCCTATGCTGGGGCAGCAGCAGACCCGAGCATCCAGTGAATCAACGTGGGAAAGCTTTGTTTCTTACTCATGTCAAAATTGACCTGTCAGTGTAATTTAGGCAGCTCTTGTCCAACTGGTGGCCGGGACCCAGGCTTCTACTCTGTGGCTCTGCCGCACCCATTGCTTAGCTCTCAAGATCCCCCTGGTCATCTCCACTCCAGTGGGGTGAAAAGAAAGAGAGCATTACCGAGTGAGAAAGTTTTCCTGGGCCAGGCCCGGATGTAGCATTCATTCCTTCCGTCCATGTTATACTGGCCAGAACTCAGTCACATGGGCCCAACTAGTTATAAAGAGAGCTGAGAAACATTGTCTAACAGGAAGAAAAGGAGATCAAGCTTGGTAACCACATATGTGCTCTCTAGTCCACCGTAGTTCCAGCCTAGCCTTCTTCACAGATTTGCTATCTACCCAGAATCTGTACGCATTTGCGTTTGCAATCTCCCATTTAGGTATTGGGGGTTGTAGTGGAAATTATCCAAATTTGGAATTAGACAGACCTGTGTTTGAAAATTGGTTGGTCATAGCATTGCTTAAGATAGTGATGCTTTAAGAGACATCAAAACACAATGGCTTAAATGAGATAGAAGTTTATCTCTCTCTTACTTAATAGTCCAAGTTGGTAGCTGACCCCAGGATGCAGGGCAGCTCTAATTCATGAGATCATGCAGGAACCCAGGCTCCTTCTATCTTGCTGCTCTGCCATCCCCCTGCTCCACGTGATTGAAAATGGTTCACCTCACCACCAAGGCGAAGAAGGAGAAAGGAACTGGAGGGCAGGACCTGGAAGTTAACCACATCTCTTCATTCTGCTCACAGCCCATTAATCAAAGTATAGTCATATATGGCCCATGAAGCTCCAAGGAGGCCTGGAAAGTGTGACCTCTTGCTGGGCATCTATGTGCCCAGCTATAACTTGGGAAATTAAGTTATTAAGAGAAGACGAAGAGAAGTACCAGTAGGCCATTTACCGTTTGTGTGGCTTTGGAAAAATACTTAATCTCTCTGTGCCCCTTTGTTTCTTTATCCGTAAGTAGGTGGTTATAGGACCTCCCTGTAGGAATTCGGAATGTATTTGGCTACAGGCAACAGATAGTTTACCTACAGTGGATTAAACAAATAGAACTTCAGTTTTCTCATATAACAAAAGATCTGAAGGTAGCTTATTGTTTAGCAGGTTGATGAGATTTGGGAAAATATTTCTGTGATTTATTATTTTTTTTTCCTTTCCTTCATGGTCTCAAAACAGTTGCTCCAAGGCAAGAGGAAGCTGAAGGGGGACCACACCCTTTGCATCTTTCACCTTTATCAGGATAAGCAAAAATCTTCCTAAGCTCCCAGGCATTCAGTGAAAGACAAATTATCTCAAAAGGGTTACTCAACCACTTGAACCTCAGTTTCCCCATCTATTGTATGGGACGCTAACACCTATCTCATGGGGCTGTTGTGAGAATCAATGAAATATATTGCTAATGTGTCTACAACACTGCCTGACGTATGACAGATGCTCAACGAAGGGAAGGAACTATTATCCAAGGCAGTAGAAAGAGCACTGGCTTTGACAGCTCTGCGTTTGAATCTTGACTCCAATCCACGTGACTTTAAGCTGTTTACCCTCTTTGAATCTGTTTCTTCCTCTTGAAAAATGGGGATGATAGTAACTTCTTTACCGGGCTGTGGTGAAGATTTAGGTGGAATTATGTATACTAAGCACCTGGCTCATGGGAGCAGTTCTTTCAAAGTTGAAGCAGGAGCCACCCTGAATTCAGCTGGGGTGAGTAGGAGACAACTGGAGGTGTTGGGTGTGTGTTGCTGAGCTGGCTTCTCCCGGCACACTGGCTGAGAGCCAGGGCTGTGTCACCAGGACGAATAGCGCAACACCATCACTGCAGAAGCACGAGGGAAAGCCAAACCCGGGTCGGGTCAGGAAAAGAAGCGCCTGTCCAGGGGTCAGTTCACCCTCCGCTCTTCCTGAGACAGGCAGCTATCAAGTGAGTTTGAACAGGCTCTGGCTACCTACCCAGGCAGGAGGCTGGACTTTTCTCAACCAGACAGCAGTGGTGAGCTCTGATAGCCTGGAGGTGGCCAGCAAACCCTGACAGGGTCCTGCAAGCAGAGGGTCCAGGCATGGTTCTGGAAGACGCCTTCTCCAGCAAGGTGGCCGAATGGCTGTGGGGGGTGGGAGGATGTGGCGGGCTGAGGTCAGCCTTGTGAATTACAAGGAGGCTGGAGGTCATGACTGGCTGTAGAGGCTTCAATTTCTGGGGGCAAATTTGGCCAACTAGAGGAAGGGGGCCTTCCTTCCCCGTAACTCCCAGGAGGGACTTCTTAAGGAAGGAGATACTGAGGGGGAAAGATCAAACACCGTTCAGTGTCTACCCCAACCACTCTGCTTCCCTCCCTCCCCTCTCTCTCCTTCTTTCCCTTCCTTCCTTTCTTTCTTTTTCTTTCTTTCTGTCTTTCTTCCTTTATTGCTTTACTGAGATATGATTAATATACCATAAAATTCACCCATTAAAGTGTATAATTCAATGGTTTTTAGTATATTCACAGAATTCTGCAACCATTACCACTACCTAATTCCAGAACCTTTTCATCACTCTTAAAAAGAAAAGCTGTACGTGTCAGCAGTCATTCCCCGTTCCTCCACCCCCCAGCTCCTGGCAATCATTAATCTACTTTCTGTCTCTATGGATTTGCCTATTCTGGACATTTCATATAAATAGAATCATACAATATGTGGTCTTTTGTGACTGGCTTCTTTCACTTAGCACGTTTTCAAGGTTCATCCATGTTATACCATGCATCAGGACTTCATTCCTTTTTATGATTGAATAATATTTCATTGTATAGACATACATTTTACTTATCCATTTGTCAGTTGCTAGACAGTAGGGCTCTTTCCACCTTTGGTTATTATGAACAACATTGCTATGAACATTCGTGTACAAGTCCTTGTGTGGACATGTGTTTTCATTTCTCTTGGGTAGATACCTAGGTGATTTTATGGTAACTCTACATTTATCCCTTTGAGGAACTGCCAGACTGTTTCCAGAGTGCCTGCACCTTTTTACATTCCCCTCACTATATATGAGAATTTCAATTTCTCCACATCCCCACCAGTCCTTGTTATTGTCTGTCTTTTTTATTATAACCATCCTAGTGGGTGTGAAGTGGTACCTCATCATGGTTTCAATTTGCAATTCTCTGATGACCAATGACATTGAGCATCGCTGCCTTTTCTCAAGAGCAAGCTGAGTGGCTCCTTCTGTAGGAAACAACATGGAGATCCTGCAGTTTCGGGGGAGGAGGGGAGGGGCCTTACTGCATCCCAGAAAGGCTTCTGAGAAGAGCTTGTGCTCAGTTATTCAGAGAAAGACTGAGAAGAACTGGGAGGCGGGTGTTCTGAGTCCACTGACAATTTGCTTCTGCTTCCCAGCTTGGTTACAGAGATTGTCGTCGTCTCTCCCAGGGCGGAAGGGTGGCGGCTCCTGCTCTGAGTGGAAAGTTGCTCTAAAAGGCAAAGTGGTTAATACAGTCAAATATTCAGTAGTTAAGGCTCCTCCATTTGGCTTTGCTGAAAACTAGGTTTGTGAACAAGGTCAAGAATTCATTAGGTGTCCTAGCAAGCCTTAAGCAGAAAGGCTTTAGTACTTAGAGCTCTGGTTCCCAGGCTCTTACTGAGTTTTCCTTTTCTATGAGCACGAACTGGTAATTAAAGACCTAAATTGCTGGAAGTAAGTGAGCAGAGAGATTCATGGCGGTCCCTGTGGAACTGGATGGAACTGCTCCCTCCTCCAGTACCTAGGCATCAAGGTCAGGGAGAGGCTGTCTCCCGCCCCAGGGGAAGAGAGAAAATGAGCTAGTTCACTGTGTGCTCTGGTTTTTTAAAGCCCTAAATTCACTGCTGCCTCCTCCCCCACAATTCCCACTTTCCCCCTTCTACAGCCATAAAACAAGGTAGTAGATCTGAGATCTTCTAAAATCTTGCCTTAGGTCGAATTCTCTTTGGGCTAGTTCACAGAACTGGGAAGGAAAATAGTCCTCCCCCGCTGCCTGGGCGGAACAGGGAAAGATGGGGACGTCTCCTTAGACTTCTGGCAGGGCGAGCTCCCCAGGAAGAAGCAGTAACTCATGGCTGCTTGTTCTTTGAAGCGGGAGAACCTGGTATGTTCTGAAAAACCACCACCATTTCAAACAGCATTCTAATGACCCTCTGATGGGGAGGTTTTAGAAGGGGTGGGTGGGGAGGATGCAAGATGGTCTGGGGAGGGAACACCAGTTGTCTGAATGATCTGCTCCTTTGAAATGCCTGGAATTTTCTTCTTCAAAGAACTGCTAAGTGGAATTTGGCTTTCAGGTATTCTGAAAACTTCTCAGACTTTCAGCAAGTTTCCTAGCTTGTGTGGAAACCACTCATGTACTTATTAAAACAATAATCTGTAAGATGTATCACATTCTGTGTCTGTTCCGTGTAAATTCCCAGCCGTGAAAGGCATGAGTCATGCTCTGTGGAGAAGGGAGTTGGCTGGATCTCTCACTTTGTTGGTTAAGGATGAGGAATAAAGGTGGAAGGGATTATTTTAAAATTTATTATATTTTAAAAGTCAGGAAAGGAAGTAGACACATGCACATGTTGCAATTCAGGACCAAGAGATTTCCTGATGTGCTCTCGGATGACTTGGGATGAAAAATGCTTGGGGTGAAAAATAGAGGACAGGAAAAAACACTTCTGGAGTGTTCCTGGGTGGGTGGGAGGTGGGGTGGGGAACAAAGGACAAATGATATGAGGAGAACTTATCTTTGTTCTAATAGCTGGTATTCTGATGGAGAAATGAACGTGCAATCCCAAAACTACTTCCAAAGCTATAAATTTTTCTAGAACCAATAATTTATTTTCAACCTAAATTTTAAAAAACTTCTTCTTACTTTTTTTCCAAATATGTTCCCCAAACATCAACAATTGACTATTAACTTCTCTTGTGGGGGTGAAGGAATAGAAGGGGTCGGGGAGGGGGAGGCCATGGAGAAGCTGCAACCAATTTGTATTACTGGTGTGGTCCAGGAATCCAGAAATCAAAGACATTCCTGGTCATCACTCTATTATAATTAATCCTTCTGGATTCTTAGAAGGAGTAAGACAATTTACACACAAATTTTTCTCCATCAAACTCACCTTGTTAATCTCCTTGCTGGAGGGGTTCCAGGGTCTCACTGGAAGTTAATGAGTTCTTAGACGAAAAATTGGCACGTGTGTAACATATTTGTAGCATTTAGCAGAACCATGTGGGAGGTTAGAGTGCTGTAACTATCCTGATCATTTAAAAATAAAACCATTTACATGCCAAAATTGATATAAAAGCGTTCCTCTGCATAAATAAGAAAATAAACACAATATTCTGGAAGAGATTGTGTAATCATTTGGTGAAGAACTGTTTCACTGAGGATAGAGACATTAATGTATACATTATATCTTCCATTGACATCCAAGCCATTTTATTTTGCAAGTGAGATTTGGGAAATTAAACAAATTTACATAATTGCCAATATATACCTAAAAAGATAAGTTAAATTGCTTGTATATGTTCATTATAAATATAGTCAGTGACCATAATTTTAAAACCAAAAGCAGGGCACATAGTCTGCCAAACAGTATCATACAATCACTCATTTTGTATGCATTGCTTGAGTGCCTACTGTATGCCAAGTACTGTACTAGTTTCTGGGTATATAATGATGAACTACAAAGTCATACAGGATGATCATAGAGCAGAACATTTAAAATTAAAACTGGCTCGGGAAAATGATGACTGCCATGAGTATACATCATGACTTGTGCGAGATTACAAAATTTGCTACATCCTTTGAATTTAATGAGTAATTTTTTTCATGTGACAAAATGTCAGTAATTACACATAGGTTTCCACATGGGGTATAAAACAGTGTGTGTACGCTGTGGTTTACGGGCTTTCGTTGACGTTAAGTTCCCCCAAGCCTGCAATTTAGGAATGGCTTACATTCCAGAAGCTTGTTTACAAGTCACTTGTTCAGCAGTTGGTTTCCAAGCCAATCAGCAAAAACCTGTTTAACCTAAAAAGTAGCTGAAACGAAGCACCGGTCTATCACGAAAACTACCCCCTGAGTTAAACAATACGTCTAAGGCTGCGGGCTTTCAGGGGTGAGTTTGTGGTTTTAGAAGCACATCTTTCCTAGAAGCAGCATGGAGGTGGGAGCAGGAACACGTCCCTAATTCCACGGTAGCTGAGGGAGCTGTAACACATGGGGGCCTTCTTTAAGAAGAAGAATGCACCATTATGAATACAAAATTCGATATGGGCCCTTGGAAAGGACCTGTGCGAGGACCCCTGAAGTTTAAGTTTCATCGGCATCCCAGGAAATATGCTTCTACACCTGTGACAGGGTCAGGCCAGGTAACAACTGCTGGATGGGAGATTTGGCAGAGGAAGTGACGATCAGTGGGGAGCAGTTAAAGGGCTAAGGACGATAGACACCAGGACCTTCACAAGGTCCATGTATGGAGATGGGACACTTAACAACTGAGGCTGTTTGTTCTTGTGTCCCGGATGGTGTGGACAGTCAGGGCAAAGGGCATGTTGTTGGGGGGACAGGGCCTTTGGGGTGGCGGGTGGGGACATATGTGGGACATTAAGAGGGTCAGTGAAAGGATTGGTGGGACTGGCCCAAAGGCCAAAAGTGGAGGGATGGGATGGGGACAGATTCTACAGGTAAAGTGGGATGGGGCACAGGGGTCTCGGTTAGCTCCACAGTGCTGTGATGAGGGTAGAAGGACCGAGTCAGCATCAGCGAAGGGGATTGTGAGGAAAGAAGGGAGGTACGTTCTCACCTGCAGCAGATGGGGGAAAGAAGCGACAGGTGCAGAGGTGGTGAGGAAGGGCGGGGTCCTACCAAGTCCAGAAAGGCAGTGACGTAAGGGCCGCGCGTAAGTGGGAAGCCTCGAGTGACACACTGCCTGGCATCGTGAAGAACGATAAGGCTCACACCAGGCCACAACAGGATTTGGATAATATATGAATTGAGAAAACCCATTCATTTCAGACGAATTAAATCAATTTGTTAGCAAACCCACATGAACCTATAATTCATTTGTAGTGGTTAGGCTTAGGTTAAACTTTAGTGAATACCCTGTGGTGACAGGAGACAGGCCCCTGATCTTTAAATAAGGGGTCACTCGCTTGGTCAAGAATAAGTGTCTTTCCTGAGGAATAATTGACACGGGATTTTGAAAGTCTGTATTTGAGCACCACACGGTCATTTCCCCTAAAACCCCTATCAAGGGGAGGCTCCAAATCTGACTTTTCCATGGCTCAGCCTGAGCATTCCACGGCCCCAGGCCACTGTCCCGAAGCATGTGACCAGAGGGGTTTCCACACTTAATGCCCTAAGTATTCTGGTTCTAAAAGAATGCAAAGGCTATTATTGCTAAGTATGTATCTACAAATAGTGCCCTTTAAAAAGCCATCTCCAGCATTGGGCAACGATGAAGAATGGTAGTTATGAAATATAGGGGTGGAGTGCCAAAAACCAACCAAGCGCTCAGTGTGTTTGGAGTTCTGCAATCTGATGAGTCGAAGATCACCTATTACGCGAAATAGTCCTGAGGCGTCTTTCTTACTTGTGAACTAGTGTATTTCAAAGCAAGAAACAGAAAATGCTTACTTGTGAAGTGTATCAGTCAGGCTCTCTGACCAAAACACAGAAGCCATTCCAGATTTTTCCAACAGAGGAAATTTGATATAGAGAATTGGTTACCTAGGAAATGGAAAAGCTGAGAAGCCAAACACGGAATCTAGAGAGGAATTCCAGAGATTAGGGACAAAAGGAAGCTGCTCCCACCTTAAGATTCCAGGGACAATGGAGGAAACGGCATTATCGGAGCCCAGAAACCAGGGTCATCCAGGGGAACTAGAAGCGTGGTTGAGGCGTCCCTGTCGGAGCTGAGACCACATAGCCGGTGCTGGAAACACCACCGGAAAGAGAGGAAAGTCCCCTGGTTGCTTTCTTTTTTCCACTCTTTATTCTAATGCTCATGCCTCCTATTGGCTGTACCTAGATAGAAACCAGAGGGCAAACGGGGAAATGTAGCTTCCTCCAGCCAAAACAGAGTTCTAGATTCATACGCGAGCAAACCGGATGTGGACCGCACATCGCAAAACATTTAAATTTCGTCCAATTCAGAATGTTACCGATCCACCTTGCAAATCAGTGTCCCCCTATGTTATCAACCCAGCATTATTTCCATAAGGTGACTGGGAAATGTTACTGTATCACCAACGATATTCCTGAACTTAACTTCCATTATTTCTAATATAAAAATTATTTATGAATAGGTAATACAGACACCCAGAACAAAATTCAAACGTTACTTAAGGATAGGTAGTAAAAAGTCTCCCCCACCCCTCCCCACCCCCAGCCACCCGGTTCTCTTATCCAGAGGCAACGTCCTTGATCAGCGTTTTTTGTGCATCCTTCCGTATATGTAAATTGAGGTCTACAACCACCTGTGTCTATGTCCATATCCATATCGGAATTTGTATCCATCTTTTTCTACATATGGAAGACACATATTCCCCCCACAACTGGTGGCATACTATATACACTGCTCCACTGACCTACGCTTTAGAACCAATTGGGACCTACCAAATTAATACCTAAGATATTTATTCTCTTTGGAAATAAAATGGGTGTGCCTATTCCGTCAGACATATGCCTAGATAACCAGCTATAAATCATAAGGCTTGCAGACATCAATGTCCAACTAGTCATGCAAAGAATTCTCCATGGCAGTAATTCAGTAGAAGTTTTGTCAGTCTGTCAGAATGATTCAAGGGTTTGGAATGACTCATTGGAGCTTAGGTTAAATAATCTTGGCTTAATCATATCCCTTGGAGCAAAGGTAAGTCAAAGCTTTGAATCCTGGTGGCTCAGTATCTCATCTGGACACTGACAGAGTAATTCTCTGCCCAGCAACAGGGTCAGGGTCAGAAAAAAAGACCCAAATGCCTCATATTGTACATCAAGAGAATGTCCACGTGGGTTAAAGAGTTTGTATTTATGTACCTGTTTATATATATGTATAGACACACATACAAATACATACATAGATTCAGCCGTATTACCCATATACGTGGCAAGGAAATAGATTTGAAAATTTCTCACATCTCTGGAGCAGGGATTCGTTTATAAGCTTAGCAATGAAGAAGTTTCAAAGATAAAAACAAATTGAATTGACTCTAAGAAAATTACTATGCTCTGCACATAAAAACACAAGAGCACAAAAAATACAACACGCTGAAAAAATGCTTTTAACAAGTATGACAGATAAAGAGATGGTATCCTAATTATTTAACACATTCATAGGAGGCCATGTAGTGTGGTGAAAGCAAGAGCCTCAGCTCTGATGTTAGACCTCGTATGATGTGACCACGTCGATGTCTCAGGATCTTTGTTTGTGAAATGAGACAGTCGTAATACTTATTGGGGTTTTTGAGGTTACAATGCCATATGTCTGCATAGTTTTTGTGCCACTTGATAAACACTCAGTAGGAGTTAGCTATTATTGTTGTTAATTTAAAAAATTGTTAGATAAATAAATGGAGAAAGGAACTGAACAGCCAATTCACAAAATGCAATTAATAAATTAACACAAGATAAATGTTCAAATTTATAACTTATTCAAGAAATATATTGTTCTACTTTTACCAAAATAATTTTTGAAATACCCAGTGCTAATGAGGATGGAGTAAAACCAATACACTTTTCATGGCAATAGCATTAGAACTATCCTTTTGAAAAGGAAATTGGCAACGCATATTGAGAGCCATAAAATGTTTAAATTCTTATTTAATTTGAAATTTTGCTACTTAGAATTTTCTTAAAGACATAATCCAAAGAGATAACATGTGATAAACTTTTTCCTTCTGCGTTATTTATGAGAACTGTATAAAGTCCAAAGTAGCCAGTGTGTGTACTTATAAAATATGTAACCACACTCTGGTACAGTGACTGAATGTATAGGCATCGACAGCACACCAGGTGAGAGTTATTTGCAACAAAATGGCAATTCATTTACTAGGGTTATGCAGTTTATACTAAAAATATAAAATTCAAAATTACGATGATCATATAGCAATATTCTTCTATAATTTTGCAATCTTGTGTGTTTTCCCCATATTTAAAGCCTGGAAAACAATACACAAAAATAAAAATGGTTGTGTCTGGGAGATCCAATTATTAGTGACCATCTTTCTTTCTTTTTTTAGTCTTTAAAAATTTCTCCAAAGTGACTTTTAAATTACAAAAGTAATGCCTTGTTCCTGGGCATGGTTGCTCCTGGGTCATTGCCTGGGTGAGCAGGCACTGACATCTAGTGTGCCCCATTCACCAAGGAGCCTGTGCCCTGGGTGCTGGCGGGGGAGAGCAGAGCTCGCCCAGAGGAAATAGCTCCTTTTCAAGTTCATGGGAAGATGCCTTATGGGGTCTCAGCTGCCCTGATCACTCGTAATGAAAATTTTCTCTATTTAGCTGATTCTTCAGCCCTTTATTTAACAGATACTATTGATAGAGCTCATCATATTAAAAGGATGATGAAAAATTTGTATTAACAATTAGCCCTAGGATTTAAAATATCAGTACTGTTGCGGCCGGCCCCGTGGCCGAGTGGTTAAGCTCACACGCTCTGCTTTGGCGGCCCAGGGTTTTGCCAGTTCAGATCCTGGGCGCAGACCTGGCACCGCTCATCAAGCCATGCTGAGGTGGCGTCCCACATAGCAGTGCCAGAAGGACCCACAACTAGAATATACAACTATGTGCTGGGGGGCTTTGGGGAGAAGAAGAAAAAAAAGAAGAAGATCGGCAGCAGATGTTAGCTCAGGTGCCAAATCTTTAAAATATAAAAAGATTTACATTAAAATATAAGTACGGTTTAAGCATAGCTGAGCATTTGGTTATGACGAGAAAAGGTTTTGGTGAGCTAAGGAGCCCAATGAGAATACAAGCCTTTAGGTAAAGAACTATAGTTGAAAATACAGACAGTCTGATAAATTTTATATCATTGATAGACTTTGGAAAATTATAAAAATTAACTGTGATGTATATAGTTCCAAATAATGAAATAAAAGAGGGCAAAGATACATCTCGCATATAATTATTATAGCTGTTGAGTATGGTTCCACTGTTAAATTTTTTTTCTCAAGCCCTCGTTGAGATATTTTCAAGCAGATACAATTATTCCTGTACAATGATGTTAAACCCGCTATCTCCCCTCATCTCTAATTAGGCGCAAGTAATAACAGTTTCAGCGGTTAGCCATCTGATAACTTGTGGATCATCTTCTCATTTAAGAAGACCTCTACACTGCACTTCAGTTGTTTAAAGGAACACACACAGGTGCCTGTCAAAGCTGTCAATGGTGAATAATTAAAAGAAAATTCTGAGCATAGAGATGAAGGACTGAACTATACAGATTGGGTGAGGATCTCACAAAACTGGATTAACACGGTCAATCCCATGGGCCTAAGTAACAGCAAGAAAGATTTGGGTTAGACCTAAAGGAAGGAAGAAAGGAAGGAAGTGGGTAGGGAGGGATGGAGGAACAAAGGAAAGAAAGCAGAGGCAAGGACACCTTGCTGAGAGAAGGTGTGCTTACCTGGAGTTTCCAGGGTAAAGACATCATCTTTTCGGGCTATCTTTATGAACTTGACACATGAGTTTATGAAAGAAGGCTTTTTTGTTTTTGTTTTTTTATTTTTGGTCGTGGCAAGGAAGGGAGTTTTGGAAGAGAATGGAAGTGACTAGCTGTTTAGTAGAGATTACAAAATTCCACACGTCAACTGACTGACTGTTGGCAGGCATATCCTCGCTGAACTCCAGGAAAGGTGGGGATATGTACTTAACAAGGAGAGCATTCTTGCTTCGCTTTCTGCGACTGTGGACCCACTGAGAGGCAAGTGAGGACTGAGTGCATATAGACCACAGCTCTCAGACTCCTTCTAGTAGCTCCGAAAACTTCAGAGTCTGTGAAGACCCCGTCCTTGGCTGCCTGGGGAGCTTGGATCTGCTAATGGAAAGTTGCCAAGTCATAATAACATCAAGTTCAGCCTGAGACCAGCTGTTGAATCCGTGAAGGTCTCAGGCAAAAGGGAAACTTGTAGGGCTGGTAGGAACAGAGCATCAGGGGGCAGGCAGCACTAAACAAATGTGCCAAGAGGTGGATGGAGGAGGAGGTACATGCCAACCCCAACTGTTTGCCAAATTCTCTGACGACAGCAGCAGCTCTAGGGAAAGCCATTCTGAGTTAGTGGGGTAAACAAGGGATGGGCGGGGTAAAGTCAAGCCGCAGGTAGCCTCAAGTAGTTCTTAAATTTTATTTAAGCCTCAGAATCTAGCATCTTTTTTGTCAAATTACTAAACTGGGTCAGTTTACAAATAGCATTGTACTGATCTCAATTACCTCGTCAATTCTTTCCTTTTTTTTCTTTTTAGCAAGAGTACTTCCTGTCCTAGAAGCTAGTCTGTCCCCTCCCATTCCATTTCCCCAAAATGGAGGTAAAGTAGAGCAATATATCTACGGCTGATTCTCGCGTTAACTGAGTACAGTCTGCATGTTTTTATCTAGAAGATAGGGACCCTGAAGTTAAATCTCGGATCATGATAAGACACCTATCACTTGCCATCATAAAAGACAAGGAGCTCCCCTACCATGACAGTAAAAATAGTTGACTTCACGGACTGATTACGGTGACCTGGGTACTGTGCAAAGTGTTTGTTCACATTGCATAACACAATCTGGACCACATCCCCTTCGAAACAGATGTAGTCTTGTATTTATTATCCTT